>NW_005187463.1:1822859-1827280 GCF_000239375.1 Pundamilia nyererei | reverse complement strand
TGAGCATGCAATTTATTGAAAACAACACTTAAACTGAAACAGGCTGTTTCACAGCTGATCAAACGTTTAGGACAACATGCCTTTGAAAGGCCAAATCTCTGCAAAAATGTGGATTCAATGTCATAATAACAGTTCTGCTGTAGATTAGCATGTAGCATATACCTGCTCAATACCAAAGGAGCCTAACCAGAAGGAAGACATGAATAGCTTTTTCCTCATAATAGGAAGTGATCCGACATTTAAGAACTTGCCCCTGGAGAGTAGTTTGGAAAGGTCAGGCCAACCAGTTGAGGCCCGTTCATGTGAGTGTCACATTACACCAAATGAACAGCATAATGCTGTGCTTTCTGATACAACATGGTGCTAAAAGGTTACAACAAATGAACTGTTCAACACCAAAGCCATTATCTGTGGGATCGCAAAGGTTGCTGCAGCTTCATGAGAGTCCTGCACATTGTGAGCATATGCAGTGATCATTCAGCATTGTGTACAATTACAAAAGAGCAATTAGCATTTATATAGGTTCCAAGTGTGGCATACGGACATTATTAAGATAACTACATGTGGGGTAAAGGCTGAGGTCTGATTACCACCGACATATTTGGCTTACAGACAATGTTCAGTTAAGTCCTACTCTTCCATTATATCCCTTCCCCTACAGACTAAATAACTTTTTTTGGTCAACATTGAATTTCAATAGTTAAATTAGTAAAATCGATGTGAAATGAGGGAAATCTTTTTGTTTTTAACTCTCACAGCTTTTTATTTCTTATGCATGAAGGAAATTGCTGAGGTTGTGATCTTTTCCTGCTCAGCCAGTAAACTAATGGGTATAAATGCCAGTCCATTTACCTTACCCGAGTCTTTCTCAAAAAGCGCTGACAATTATCATTCGACTCCTGATGGGGGGTTGTCTGGGTCTTTCATGTGACAGATAAGGGAGCGGGCAAATAAACTGGGAGACAGACACGTAATGCCATTTGGCAGACTGGAATATGAAGAAAGGTCCCAGGATGAGCATCATCAAAAGAAGCCACCAAAATCTTTTTTTTTCTTTTTTAATTTTCTCACCTACTCAGATCACGCACACGCACACGCAGGGAGGATCATGTCTATTTGATCTCTAAAAGGTCCAGAGTGGAAAATTAGCTGATGCTGAAAGTGCAGAAATGATATTGACGCTGTCATAGGTCATCCATGCGTCGCGCACTGCTCGCCTACCTAACAGATGTTTAAGCAAAAGGAAACAAATCAGAGTGAGGAATATAAAACTATGATGATTTTGAACAATTCATCTCACTGTGAACTTGGAGTTAAAGTGTAAGCTGTTATCATGACTCATTCCTCTGACGTTGGTCTTTGTCACGCTATGTTACACGTACGTCAAATGAGAGGCGAGCCAGTGTTGTAGAAATCCTGAAATCATTACTCTGAATACAACCCACCGGTAGTTCTGGGTATTTCATTTTTCTGATGAATATTTTCTATAAAAATGTACATTTAAAGATCAGGTCAGTGGAGACCATTAAAAATGTTTCAATATGCAATGACAACCAATAAATAAATAATTCGTCACAGGCAAATCCAGCAGCTTTCAGGTTCAGCTTCCAAACCTGCTCTGACCCTGCAGGGCATAAACGTGGGACCTTCTGTCCCCAATGCTTCTCCATTGAAGACGAAATCTTCTCATGTGGGAGGAAGTCCTTATTATAAGCTGATTATTTTGTTTCTTCTTCTGTAATCTCAACAGCCTCCATTGTGTAGTTCTAGAAACGTGACTTTTCACTTGTTGACGTCTTGAACCACAGCCTGCGCCTTCTTTTGCCCCCCTCAGTTTGTTAGTAATGATCTGGCTTTTAGCTGAAAGCTTATGTGTAACTGTTTAGGTCGTCCAACCTCTGGAAAAGCAACTTATTCTTGTAGCCTCCAGATTGCTTCTTTCTAGGTAAACATAGCTGAGTTGAAATGTTTGAGGCTTTTGGTTCCTCAAATCCTTTTCTTTCTGAACCCTTTCCTTTGGCTCCTGGTTGAACTCAGCTACTAAGACCTCCTGCATCTTCCAGTTTCTTGAAAACATTTTTATCCTTTTTTGCTTTTTTAATCCTTTGTGGACCCAATTTCCTCCGTCCGAAGTTATTGTTGATTTCTCTATGTCCTGTTTTTTTTTGTTTTTTGTTTTTAGCTTGATGCATCCTTTTTTCCTGTGTGGGAGCCATATGAGTAGTTAGTTTTTTGGATTAAGAGGGTTGGTTTAAATGCACACACTGTATTGGTGCACGGGTGTGGGGCGTGATTCATGGGTGTTATATGATACATGTGGTTGCACTCACTTGTTCACCACACCTGATGTTGATGAGCTGAAAGGTAGGGTGAGCATGGGGGGAAACTTTCTGTTGACCACAGCTTGAGTCATTTTGACCACAGCCTGATGTATAGTTTAATGCACTAATTGATGCCATAGTCAGATGTTGTAGTTTGGCATGGTGTACTGTTTTGTGAGTTGCATTCATGCAGTCTGTGCATTTGTGTCATGTTTGATCCCATGTACTGATTTGTATAGTGGACACTACAATGTGGAATAAAAGGAGCAAATAGTACAGAAGTGCATCTCATGTGTTTATTGTTGTGCGTCATCAGCGTCCTCATGTTTAGGCTGCCGAGGCCGTTGGTTGGAGGAGCCGCAACAACCTCCCTGAGTTCTTGGAGAATAGAAGGCCACTTTCTCTTCAGTTATCTGGTGATTGCTCAGGGCTTCACTATGATCTTTCTCTGATATGATTAAGAAGTTGGCCTAAAGTGGGTTTACATGGATTTTGTTATTACAGTCTAAAATTTGGAGGTAAAATAACTCAAGAGGATGCTGATTCAATTTTGGGGATCGCCATCGTATATCCTATCCTATCTGCTTTTTACTTCTGAGGGGTAAAAGCTGGGTCAAGGGCCCAGGACCAAGACAAGGTCTCTGTAGGCTCTTAATAAGGCCTTCACAGCTTCCCATGTTTTAACCAGTAAAGACTGGTGATAATTTTCAATCTGGAGTAGAAAAACAACTTTTTGTACCTTTTATTGAAGGGAAAACCTTTAAAACATCTGAACAAAAACCAAAAAAAAAACAACAGAATTTAGATGATTAAATAATTTTTAAGCACTTACTTTTCATAAAATAAAAAAAATCAAACAACATTTATCAACAGTAATTATCCCATTAAGTTTGTTGCATGGTGTTCTATAACTGTGTTAAGCAATTTTAAACACAAATAGGAAATGGAAGTAAACATCAAACTGTCAGAGAGTACACAACCACAAACATCTACTAGTTAGGTGGTGACAGGAGTTTGGTTAGGAAAACTTATTTGGTGCTTTTCCACCCCGTGGTGCAAAAACAAACTATTTGGGTCACAATGGCAATGCTGGAACAGCCATGTAGGAAAAAGGTAACACGGCTTGGCTGTCAGCTAAAAAGCAAACAGAGTAACAAAGTTAATCAATATGATTTAAGCTTATAACTTAATCAATGTTGCATTTGCTCTCCATTTGCCCAGCCCAGTATGTCCAGTATACATGCAAACTCCTCCAAAGCTGCTTAGAAAAGAAACCCGCTACATGACCTAAATGTTAGATGGAGACATGATGATATGATAAATGCACAAAAACGTACCAAGCAGCAGCACACATGCAAGCATATGGACATTTTCCCGAGGGTGATGACAGCAAGAATAAATTTCTGCCGAGTCTTTGAGGTTATATGATCTATAAGGTCACCGAAAAGCACACATTACTCATGGTACAGTTTTTTCTTTCATCATTTTATTATCTTTTGTGGATTTTTCTCACATCATCAATCTTTCGGGCACTGTATTTTTAGCTATTACTGAAGTCTGTTAGCAAGTCTTTGCTTTTTACGAGAGAAAAGAGAGGCTGCCGCCCTTTCTGCCATTTTTGTTTGCTTTTGAAATTCACTGAATTAAAAAAAGATTACTTGTAATTCCTGTATAGTGCATTTATATCCCAATAAATTAAATGTGAACACATTCAATTTTGGGGATCGCCATGGTATACCCTATCCTATCTGCTTTTTACTTCTGAGGGGTAAAAGCTGGGTCACAGTCGTGTTAATTCTGAGAGCAATTGTTGATTTAGTTGAAACCACAGTCTTCTGACTAAAACATCATTTAGTTTTAGTCTAATTTTAGTCAACTAAATATCAGAAGATAACAGGAGACTAAAGCTAAATTTTAATTAGTTCACTACAATACGAAGTGTAAAAGTTTGTTGCACACGGTTTATATTCCTTGACATCAAACATCAAATGTATCCATACTTTTTAATCCAGTCTTCCTCCCTGGCATCGACATTTGGCGTGTTTTCATGAGGACCGTTTTTATTAGTCTATGAAAGTGTTGATTAATTAATAATTAATT
>NW_005187463.1:1790246-1820843 GCF_000239375.1 Pundamilia nyererei | reverse complement strand
TGTGAAGAGGACTCTCCATTTACATGAACAAATTGGAGTCTATTAGATAGATATGATACAAACATGTATTGTTTTTATATTGGGGTGTTAAATAGTCACTGTGCCCCGTTACCTGCCAGCAGGCGTGACTGCCTAAACATGAGGCCAAGAGCGTTTTCCACTTTATGCCCACTTTCTTCTCTTTCATCTTTGCAGACACGATTATTTTTAAATTCAATCACACATCCTACTGGGTCAGATGTTTTGGCTCTATAATTGTTGGTGTCTCTGAAGAGACCAGTCTTGACTAAACAAAGTCATTTTTCAATTTTTAGTTGAACTTCCGAAGGCTGACTCAAAGGCAAGAACACCAAAATTAATTTATCAGAAAAGTTGTCTACAGCATTGCATTGGACAAAGACTACTCTGTTCAATGCAAAACTTTTAGTACAGCCTTAACAATTATCTGGTTAAGACTTGTGTCAAAAAATTTGTTTATAGGACTGCATTCTTGGAAAAATGGAGGCATGTCAGGAGTCTTTCAATCACGGCTCCTAAGGATTCATTTGTTTGATAGTGTAGTGTCACTTCTGTTAGAGAGTCATATGTCAAAGGACTTGACCAACATGCTATGTGGCACATGGGAATTAATACGATTAAATAACCTCCTCTTTATCGCCAATAAAACCTGACTATGTGCCAAACATCAAAAGAATCTAATATGTTTACGAGTTATGTAACACCAAGTAGTAATAAATCTATGAACAAAAGAGACCAGTGATAAGTTTATTGGTATACATCTTCTCATTTTGTTCACAGTTACTGGCATCACTTGTTTACCTATAATTTTCATGCGCTATGTAAGCCTTGTTGAAAGAAGCTTTGTTATCACTTTACTATGTCTCTCTCTGTACGACTGCCAGAAACCTCAACAGCACTGAAAGCAAAGCCACATTGTTCAGTGAAGCAATAAAGTGGTTTTTATTGTGCAAATCTGATCTGAAGGCTCACTATAAAAACTGCAATTTTCTGCAGCAGTCGCTGTCTTTTATGAATTCTGTAATTCATATCGGAGACCATACAGAAAAGGGAAGAGCTGGTATTTTTCATAACAAATTAGGCCAAAATGCATTAGGATGTTGAACAATATATCGAGGTTTCCTGAATCCAAGCTCAAGGTTTCTAATAAAGATGTATTAGGAAACACTAAAGCTAAGACTCGCTAAAACAGATGACCACATCTCATGCTTTGAGTCCTGTGATACTACACAAATGTACTGAGTATTCATTTTGGGTGATATGAAGACCACCGATTTGGTTCAAAGCCAGACTTCAGATACCAGTAACAAACCTTTTCTTTCAGCCTGTGAATGTATGGAACGTGGTCACACTGCTGTTTCGCTGTTCACTAGTCTTCACCTCAAAACAGGTGTCTGTGAAAAGAAAAGGGAATGGTGATTGAGAGAAAATAAGGAATGCTATTAAGGGGAACTAATGCAAATGTGTATGCAAAATCCAGAATTAAGGGGGGCACAAAGAAGTGACTGTATGATGTGATTACTCACCTGTTCTCTCCAAGGTGTTTGGGCAAATGCTTCCCCTGGGGTCCAGACACCATTTAAAGGTTCCGGGAGCGACTGTGGGTTAAGAGAGTGTGGTGAATCTTATTGTGCTTGGGTTTCTGGGTTTTTATAATATTGGGTTTGGTGTAAAATTAAAGTGTGAAATATTTATTAATATGAAAATGTGAAGTGTATTTATGTATTTTTTTATTCAAATTGATATATTGTATACTGTGGTGGAAGGTTGGGATTTAAGAATTTACCTGAGAGTGGAAGAATGGTTTAGTCTGTGACAGCTGAACATATTCAAGGCTGCCAGTTGTCATTAGAGAGGGTGGATTGTGCTGTGAAGAAGCTCGACGAGTGAATTGTTTGTAAGGAGAGCTGTATGGCAAATAAATACTTTTTGTTCCACTACACTTGCCTTGGTCCATCTCACTGTGTTTCCAGCTGCTAAGGGCCGCCCTGTTACAGGGACTCTTAAGGGAATATCAGTGGTACTAAAGGTAGCTGTAGATAATGTTACATCTGTGAGATGATTATGAGTATTTTTTTGTCTAATGGTTAAATTTTTATTTGTGAAGAAGTTCATGAATTCATTACTAGCTAACGTTAAAGGAATGGTCGGCTCAACAGAGCTCTGACTTTTTGTCAGCCTGGCTACAGAGAAACCTGGGGTTGTTCTTGTTTTCTTCAATCAGTGATGAACAGTAAGATGTTCTAGCTTTATGTAGGGCGTTCTTATAAAGCAGCAAACTATTTCTCCAGGCTAAATGATGAAATTCTAAATTTGTGATATGCCATTTCCTCTCCAGTTTACGAGTTATTAACTTGTAAGCTGGAGATCATTAACAAGATAATCGACCTCTATTTGTGTAGCGTTCAGGTAGCTGCTCTGCTCTGTGTTGGCACAGGCCATTGAAGATGATAACTATGGGTGGATTATATTCTGAAACTTAGTTACAGCACTTTCAGAAAGACATCTACTGTGATGAAATCTGCTTCCCACTGCTCTGCAGTCAACTAAATTTAAATATTATTAGGAAATGATCAGACAGGAGAGGGTTTTGATGAAACACTGTTAAATGTTCAGTTTCTATGCCATATGACAAAATAAGATCTAGAGCATTAATTAATGCCACCACTCTGTGTTAACTAATAAACACAGAGTGGTTTATCACACAAAGAGAGTGGAAAGAGGTGATTGAAGATGAAACATTCACTGCTTCATGAGCAGCCTAGGATTCGGTGTGCAGGCCTAATGATTAGGCTAAATGGAAAGATTTAAGCTTACTCTTAAAAATAGAGAGGGTGTTCGTCTGCTGAATCCAAATTGGGAGCTTACATGTTCCACAGAGGAGGGGCCTGAAAACTGAAGCGTCTGTGTCCCATTCTAAGTTTAAATATCCTGTGAACCACAAGGAAACCAGCAGTCTGAGAGTGAAGAGCTCTACTGGGGTGATACAGCACTATGAGGGAGAAATATGCTCTCTCTGTCTAGTCCCTGTCAGTACTCTCACCGCAGCATTTTGGATTAACTGAGCTTTTGGAACAAGCTGATAATAATAAACTACAAAGTCCAACCTAAAAGTAATAAATGCATGAACTAGTTTTTCAGCATCAATTTCAGAAAGGCTGTTTCTATTTTTAGAGATATTGAACAAGTGCAAGAATGCAGTCCTACATATTTGTTTTATATTGCCATCGAAACAAAAGTGAAAAAGTGCATCAGTCATGAAGTTAAATCCAAAAACAGGTATGTTTATTTAGTTCTTGTTTGGTTGTAAAACTTTTATTACCACCATAGTTATAACTGCTCATAGATGCTTTCGATGTGACAATGCAGTGAAATGAACCTTGACTGTCAGCATCTGCCACCTACACAGATTTTCTAAGTCTGTGTATGATCTCAAATGTTTGACGTGGACGCTCCTGGAACGGAATGAAACTGTTAGTGAAAGATAAAATGTTTTCTTTACACGGCTTTGGTGTTTACTGCATACATCCACATGCTACGAAATCAAAGTACACAAAAATGCCTTTTTATTTTTTTTGGCCCAACTTCTGATAACCAGACAGTTGCGTGAGAGAACTTTAAAATACACCAACTATGCTTGTTGAATACACAATTCTTAAAAGCAGTGCGTGGGTTTTTCATGGATGTGTGTTATATATAGTCTAGTATTCAAATTCAGATCAAACATTTCAGACGAGACTTAAACGTTGAGTCGACTGTAGATTTAAAAAGCTTCAGAGAATTCACTGGTTTTAGAATTGTTTGGTAAATTCTTCTACAATAAGTCTGAATAGTATAAAACGTGTTGTCTGCACACTGCCAAGTGATCTAGAGTACAGGCAGTAGAATAACGTAGGTTATTTTAGGACCATTTTACCCCATGCTCACGAGAAACAGCCGTACATCAAATCCAGTCAATATTTTAAAAATGAATGCTTTTGTGATGCCTTTGAATTTGATGAGATCCTAATAAGGAAAGCCTGTTTTATGTGCTTTTAAGCTGAATATATCCTCCATCTCAACTGTGAGTTGTTCAGATCTGCATGCACTGTTGCATAGTTGGTGTCAGTCATATCAGGCAGAAATGTACAAAAGCACAAACTGCACCATCAAAATAAACAAATATAATACACTCACTCATGATCCAGAAATTTCTTATAAGGGGTTATAGAAATCAACTGCAGCCACCCTACAGCTGCAAAATATTTCAAACGTTTTTAGAACCTGCAATTATCTCTTTGAACAAACATGTGATTTATACATTTTTTTGAACATTTAAAATATTAAATGACAGTCCCACACTCCTACAAAGTCAGGCATCGTTAAAATGTCCACATTGCAATAGAAAACTAGTTGAATTTCACAGTATTATTAGTAAAAGTATGTAGAAAACTTTTTTTTTGTCACAAAAATGAATAAAATTCTATTATCATTCTATTTATGCAACTTTCATGCTGGAGCAAATATGACAAGTTGTACCACAACAAACCCCATCAGGAGACTGTCCTGTCCAAATAGAACAAAATTCTCATGTTTCCAGATGGTACTCTGATTATAACACAGGAAATCGTTGTGGTGAACATGTGCAGATATTTTTTTCATCTCAAGAAAATTATATTTTTGGAATATTTTCTGTTCAGTGTCTCCATTATTTTTTTAGCACATTGAAATCTGAAGCTCTGTTTGAACATGAATATCTCAAAAACCATTAAAGATAAAACCATGACAATTTCAAATATATATGTTTCACAGTATTATATATGTTCAAACTTTGTAGCATAAAATTTTTATGCAAATCGAAGTAGAAGTCCTGTGTTGGTTTGGTCCTACCCTTCTCCCTGTCTGTTGCACTGAACATAAAAGAGCACCCTGACCCTCACATGTATCCCTCATCTAAACTTTGCATAATTTTTCTTGTTTACTTAGGTATCTTTCTCTAAATAGCCTGATTGCGTGCCTTGTCCTATTCTGTAAGTTGGGTATTTTTTTAAAGGAAATAAAGTACAAAAAAACATGTAAATAAAGAAACCTAATTTTCCCAGCTATGTGTTTTCATTTCTCAAAAAACTTAAAACATAAAAAGCTTATTGGATCACTAACTAAGCAAGAAAGAAATCTGTGAATGAGCTTCTCCCATTTTCAGCCATTTCCACACCATCATAGAGTGCCATTATGCCATTATAGAGTGACCATCTAACTTTTCCAGTTCTGTCCTGGTGAATCCCCCCACCACCCTTGGGCTTGGACTCCTATCCGGTGCCACAGAAGACTGGTACACATGTAACAGAGCCAAGACATGAATTTGTGCTGTCAGTTGCCTAAAAAGGAGAAACATCAGTGCTGGAAAAAAATAAGCATGAGCCAGAGGAATGTTACATGTCATCCTGCTGTCATACTGATTATATCATTGACATTTACACCACTGAATTACACTGATAGGCTCGTAGGTGTTCATGCAGAAGTATATGTCAGGTACAATAGAAAATCACTGCTGGAGCTAAATGATGTTGTATTTGAAGAAAGTGTGGAAAGCATTTTAGCAAAAGATGAACTAAGTGAATCTGATCTTTTGCCTCTCTTGAGCAAAAGCACAAGGTTGAGCTCGGCAGTAGCGCTTTAAAACACCTGCCAAACAAAAGCAGTCATACAGAGGTCTGGACAGTTAGAGCAGGCAATAAATCCTCATTTACGTGATGGTCACTGAGGTGTGACAAGCTGGCTTCCACAAGAGGGAACTAGATCAAAGACTGGGCTGAGATGGAGACAGCGGGAAGGTGATTCACCTCAGAGGAAAAAGTTCTGTGCAGGCTTGACCTTCAGGTTCTGGCTCTAAGTTAACATGAAAGTGGAACCTGAAATATAGATGACATGTTTGTTTGACTGGGAATGAATTTGGAGCTAATCTTTAACTCCTAATCCTTTTGAAACTCTTGATCCTTTTGAACCTTCATGCCGTGCCTCGGACTGAATTGTATCATCACTGAATTACACAAACTTAAAGTCAGGAGCAGTTTTATTTAGCGCTGCATGCACCTTCCTTGTGGTGTTATTTTCTATAACCTTTGAGCAACTAATAATGTCTCACACTGTGTAGGAATTATATATGAGGCGGTTTCTCTGTATGCACAGCTTTCAATAGCGCTGGATGTTTGACTTTCTTGCTTGAAAGAAAATGTTTTGGATAGCTGCAGTTAAGTTACACAGGCAGTCTTCTCAGTAAGAAATTCTCCTCTTACCCCTAAACAGCCAATATGATGTAAAAATGCTCTTGAAGAGACACTTTCCACTAAGTAACAGTGAAGCTGTTTCTAACTAATCATTTAGAATACACAACCTTCACTAAGCCTCTAATTTTTTAAAAGAGCTTTAAAAATCCTCTGAGACAAGTTCGTACTTTAGCCTCTCGTCTGATGAGAGATTCAAACTGCAAAGCCTGATGTGCAATTTTCATACATTTCATAAATGTATGAAAACAACTTTGACCTGCTGGAGCAGGGACGCCGGTTCTCTCCAGTGGCACTAACTGTTGAACGGTCCATCCAATGAATGCTCACTTAGCTTGAGATTTCAAATGTGTATGTCAGTGCTTGTTCCTGTGGCTGGATATATAAAAATATTAAGGTGGTGGCACTTTACATTCAGGGGTAAAGACCTGATCACCTTCACGCAGTGGTCTTAATGTTATTGCTGACTGGCATACAGTCAATCAGCCTTCTGATTTCTTTAAAAATCAGTGGTTTATCAGCATAAGTACAACCTTCCTTGCTTTCAGACTGTTCTCTGCACAAGCATTTTCCCTCAGATTATAAAGGGTGGTTTGGAGCATAACAGGCTGTCTTGTAAAATGTTCGCCTTTATAAGATTAATGGATGACTGGGTTGGTAATTATCCAGGTGTGTTCCAGTTTGACACCATCATGTTGTGTGACTTGAACTTTTAATTGCATATTTACTTATAACAGAGAGCTTTGTTGTGATCAATGTGCAGCACACACGAATTTTTAAATTTGTGTGCCATAAATGATGGATTCCTGTAGATGTGAGTAAAGACTAATTATCCAGGTTAATTTAACACGTATCGCTCAAGGACTTCAATATGCATGTGAATTTTAGAGAGTTTAAAGGTGAACGTTTATAGTTAATTTAGACGAATACATCAGGTCCATTGCGACCAATCACTCCGCTGCGGTGCCTAATTATGCATCACTAATAAATTGCGCACTGAAAAGGCGAAAATCACCAGATCTCTACGTGTCCTTTCGAAATGCACCTAAAATAGCCACACACTAGATGTAGCCTATTAATCATGCATGGTAGTAATTACTGGCTCGTGTGTAAAAGTGTTGGATGGCAACTTTGTGCTGCCGGGTTCATCCGGAGTACGCGCCAAGCCTGGAGACTGGACTGTGATCAGTGTCCGGAGCTTGAACAGAAGCGCGCACGGAGAGGGCGTCCTGGAGGACAGCAGCGATGCCGGAGCCGCCTATATAAGAGCCGCCAAGATGCCCCCGATCATTCGTCCACTCGCGCTTTTTCAAGACATCTCCCCTGACCGCAGCGCACAGCTCGCGCTCTGCTCCGCTCTCACATGCAGACTGACACTTTCCAGCAGCGGCGCACAATCACGCCCAAGCGCGTTTAGTGGATTTCTCCGTCCTGCGCTTCGCCATGCGCGGCGGCCAGCGCGGATTTCAACATCTGAACTTTTGGAAAGAGGAGTCCCGGAGCGCACAGCGTGCTCAGCTCAAGCGGCGCGTTTCCAAGTGACTGCAGAGCGCGCCTGTCTGGCACAGACTCCACGTTAAGTTGTGAGTATGAGAAGAGGAGACCGAGGTTAGGGTTAGCGAGCAGCCAGCGGACTCTCCGGACACGGACAATGGAAACCTTCAGCGTGTCAGTGAACGGCGTGTCCTACACCGTGGCACCTGAACTCTCCACCCCCGATGATCCCTTTAACGGACCCATCAAGAACATCGCGCCCTGGAACTTCACCATCCTGGCCGTTCTCATGTTTGTGGTCAGCTCGCTGTCTTTAACCGAAAATTTCCTGGTCATGTTTGTCACTTTCAAGTTCAAACAACTGAGGCAGCCCCTGAATTACATTATAGTTAATCTGGCCATCGCCGACTTTCTAGTCTCCCTCACCGGTGGAGTAATAAGTTTCCTGACTAACGCCAGGGGTTATTTCTTCCTCGGGAAGTGGGCTTGCGTCCTGGAGGGCTTTGCAGTTACTTTTTTCGGTAGGTTAACACTTTCCCCCATCCTGTTACTGTAATGGCAGAGATGAATGAAGCTCCAGGTTCCATAGCTGTAGCTGTCAGAGTGGCTCCTTTTACTGCAAAAAAGAGCTGCTGTGCGTGCGAGTAAAACAACTCCACGTGGTGTTATTCGACTTTGTCACTAAACGCTTGTTAATAAATTAGGGCATCTGGGAGCCAGGTCAAATAAAGAATCAATCCCTCTGACTGACAGAACATTCCAGCCTCAGGAACTTTGCTTGCTTTCCTTGGACAAGATTCAAACGATGAAAGCACTACTTTCTTACAGTGACAGGAGAACTGTTGAAATAATAAATGCATTCTGGCATTCATCAATGTGTAGACTGATTTTAAATGTTTATTTATTTAAACAGCTCAAGACTAATATTTAAAAATCCATTCTATCTGACACACACCCTTTAAACAAGGATCGGTATGATAGACATTTCTGGCCAAAGTAAAACTATAACTCCAAAATCAATGTCAGTCTCACTGTTAACTTGAAGTTTGATTCTTTTGAGGGCTGTTTTATAAACTGTGCATTATGTTTAAACTGAACCTGGATAGTATTTGCTTCCTGCTGCTGTGTGAGTCCAGAGTGTAAAGCAGTATTTAAAGCGATCCTGGTACAGAAGCCTTCTCACACACTTTTGTACATGACTTGCTTTAAGTAGGTTACCAGCGCTGTGACCACCAATAACCAAGTAGGTGGGTTGGAATGGCATGCAGAGGTTCCCATGCTGTGTGGGATCATGGGCATCTGGTGAGACACCTGCAGTACATAAAGTCTGAATACTTAATCATTTTATGCAAAGCCTTATTGGATTTGTGACATGGTTTCAGAGAGGAATGGCACATGAAGTAAAAGGATGATTTTGTCTAAGTCTGTAAAACTGACAGTCTGTCAACAGGAAATATTAATTTATAATGAATTTATATTTTCATGCAACTTAATGAGAATATTATCAAATTACTGTCACGTGTGGTGCTTTAATGAGCCAGCTTATTGCAGTACTGTATATGCTCTTTACCAGAACTGCATTATGCAGTGCATTAGTTGATGGCATCTGTACCCAGAGCTTACACACAGACAGTGATGTTAAATAACTCCAGAAATCAATGTGTTGATCTCTATTTGCTCCATGATTATAACGTGTTGTGTGGGCTATTTGTGGGGACAAATTGCCGTAATGCGCTGCATTGCAACCCTGTCGCGTACAGTTATTACTGAATAACAAACAAAGGACTTGTGTGGCCATGTGCTGGAAGGCTGAACAGATTTTGATCCTAAGCTGCAAAGTCTAGATGATAACTGAAGAAGCTGCGCTGATACATGATCAATAACCCGCTGAAGTGAAGCGCACATCTTCCATAGGCTCATGGTGAAAAGCCACTCGAATGTTTTTGCTTTAACAGCACTTTTAAGTGATTAACTGCAGTGTCATTGCTATTATTCGTGTGTGCGTGTAAAAGGGTGTGGGTAAATATGAAAGTCATTACATTAGGTGAGCTTCTCCCCTCGAACAGGGTGGATGCTCCAATTAATATTCTACTCAGGGGGAGAATGTTTTCTGTTTGTGTCTATTTTTAGGTCTTTGTACTGCACCTGTGCTGTACAGATAAATACATTAAATCTTAATGGGTAAAAACTGAATTCTTCTAGAAAAACCCTCCTTTGATGTTCAGTTATCAGAACTTTAAAAGCTATAAAACCACCGTCGGGAGTAATGGTATGAATGTATTTGGGAACCTATATACCAGAGGCTTTTGTTTAAATGTGTGATAATTGAACACCTTCGTTTATGCCCCTGTCTTTAGTTCTCCCCAGTGACTCTAGCAGAAATACACATGAAGAATCTCACTGTGGAGAGATAAGCAATTAGCTCTTCTATGAGAGAGACTTATTACCACAATTAAATACTGCCTTTTTAAAACAAAGCTCATTAGGGGATAACCTAATGTACCCATCTCAAATCATTAAACTATATCAGCACCAGGGCAGCTGCTTTTACCCAGACCTCGTGCAAATCTGGGATGTTGCTGTGTATCACTGGTAAATGTCCCACTTGGCTCAACCACATTGACCTCCTGCTGTTTCCCTAAGGGATCGTGGCCCTCTGGTCCCTGGCTGTCCTGTCCTTTGAAAGGTTCTTTGTGATCTGCCGACCTCTGGGTAACATCCGACTGCAAGCGAAGCACGCGATCCTGGGTCTTGTGTTCGTTTGGTCCTTCTCCTTCATCTGGACCTTCCCTCCAGTGCTGGGATGGAACAGATACACTGTAAGCAAGATTGGGACCACCTGTGAGCCCGACTGGTGAGAAATGAGCACTTCTCACACACAAATCCCATTTAGAAAAAAAGCCAAACTTATTTCCTCAATACCCAAAAAGTATTTCAATGCTAGAGGTTTTTGCTTTGGGGCAAATAACCCTGTTGTATACTTAAGAAAGCAGGGTTTGATTGACCTTAACAGAAAATTATGATTTGAGTTGCACTTTAATTCTTAAGACCGTTTTTCCTTACTCACATCATGCACCAATTCAAAATCAATGGCTGCATTTGGCTAAATATAAACAACTGCTGGTTTGTGGATCTTTTTTTTTGACCACTTGGTGGCGTCATAAGAAACTCTCAAACCATAGCATGCAATCCAAAATAGTGATGTCGCTGGTTGGAGCATGAAACCTCCACATTAGTGTTTAGGTTGCTATGATGATATTTGTTTTTCTTTTAATCCAGGATTGACCATTTTTTTAATGAGATGGTAGAGTGCTAAGCTAATTGTTAGTGCTAACAAGTTTACTTGGTTAGCAAGTATTATGCCTTAGCTTTATGAATGCAAAAAAACAAATAAACCAAGAAACAAACAATATAGTTTTTGCTCTGTTTTGGTTCTGAGGGAAATATCTTGAGATGTAAATGAATATGTGACTGTTTGGTGTTGGGCAGATAAGGTGTAGCGTGTTTTTCCAAACTGAATGAAGTTCAGTGTGGTACTGAGGCAGTTGGTCATTTAACCCAAGCAAGTTTACAAGGGCTATTATACTCAAAGACAATGATGAAGGGTCATTGAATGTGAGTATGTCCCTAAGATTGTCTTTACATGTACTTAAGTCACCTGATGAGGTGCAACATGTTGATGGCAGAATTTAAATGAATTAATGTTACTGGATTTTAGGTGTTTATGAACCTCACTGGTTCAACGTTAACCTTAAACAATGTGTTTTACATAGAAACGGAGCAGCCATTCTTCCCTCAACCCTGTCACTCAGCTCTATGTCGCTCTTTCAGCCATGTTAGCTTGCTGTGTCCTAATTTTTGTTATAAAAAAAAAAAGAGGTCTCCTCTAACCTCGGCCCTCAGGGCGTCATCTGGGTAGTGCTATTTAGCTGCTTTGATCAAAGGCGTGCAGATATGGGCTGAGAGTTTGCCCGAAGCCCCGTTGGAGAACCACTGCTTAGAAGAAGTGCCAGGAGAACAAATTGTCCACACAATGCAATTAAGACATCACCTTATGGAGATACTAACCACATATATAATCCCCTACATTTCTGGCTGCACACGGTGTGAGCTGTGTCAGAAAATATTTGGTTAACAGCAGGAGCAGGTGTGTGAGCTTCAGTTGCAACATGCACAGCCTGATAAATTTTAAAAGCCTCATTTATGTGCATCTTTTTATATGCATATATGTATATATGCAAATATTCAGTGCTGGAAGCGTTGGCTTTTGAAGGACTTGCATGTTGCCACAGAACTGTCGGCAGGTAGCTGCACCCTGCACGGAGTCTACTAACTTTATCTTACTGACTTTCTTTGAAATCCCCTCTACTGCTCAGGTGTTCTGTAGGATATTTAGTACAAAGATACATGCAGAGGTGGGAGGTTGTCAGCTCAAATCCCTGGGCTTGATCAGAAGATCTGCATGTATGGCACATATTATTCGCCCTCTACCATACGCTCATTAAACTATCGTGTATACTTTTTTGGAGGTTGGCCTATTGCTCTGTTTCCTTGTCAACTAGAGACACTAGCATATTGTAAATATGTGAGTACAGCATTGTGCAATGTCATCTACATGTCAAATCATTGAAAACTCTATCACCTTGCAGTACAACATAACATTAAGGAGGATACATTTAAGTTTAGGTAGTTTAAGTAGGATGTGGTTGGAGGTTGAATTTTCATGAGCTTGTTTTCCTTGTTTTTACTATATTTATGCACAATATGGCTACAGCAGAAGCCCAAGTCAGCAGATGATAGCTGATGGTTTCCCAGACTGCATCTTTCTTTCACAAATCTAAATTACACAAATCTCATATATTAGTTTCAAATACTCCATATGTTCTCCTTTTATTATCAGTGACTCAGTCTTCAGCATGGACGATACCAGTGTTGGCTAAATTTATGGAAAGATGATTTTTTTTTAGAGAATGCTGAAGTTCTTCTTCCAGGATTCTGGAGCTGTCGCTAACTCGCAAGCATTTTTGGTTTCCCACTGCTGCAACTTAAGTTTGTGAATGTGAGAACTCAAGAACGAAGCAGTGTAGGAGTTTCAAATTGATTGAATGAGAATAACTTGAGAATAAGGTGATGTAAGATGTTGAATTTCATACCATAGGTGCACGAACTATAGGCTGAAGAGTATTTTTTGCATCTGCAGCCGTTATCCAGACAGAGTGGGACACAGTCGGGTCCAAAACTAAGAAAGTTCTGATGGTCACAGGTCAACCTTTTAATTATGTTCATGCTCTCAGCCACATATATTCTCAGTTTAATTTGAATAATCAGAGGTTTGTGTGTCGGTGATCACAGTGTATTTTATAGGAATTAGGGCTTCTTTCGAATAAAATATTTGTTCTTTTATTGTTTTTTAAAAACCTGTCACACAAAACGTGAAACATGAAAAGTTTATTTTTCCTTCTTCCATTTTCATAGTACACATTTTTTAACAAAAAATCCCAAAACGAGAATATTTCATTATAGTATATAGTCCAGTTACTTCTGTCTAGCTTCATGCAAAAATTTGGGTGTTTTAAACTTATATTTTATGGTCTGAGCAATAATGTAATGTTTCTGTAACAGATTGGATTGAAATATCATTCTTTCCCAGTGTGAAGCAGCATTACTGTTTCCGACAATGTGAATGAAGAGATTTTTTCTGGCAGGCATGCTGTTGGAGAAAAAGCACACCAGCTGGTGGTGGAAAGCAAGATCCTGATAGCTGATTTCATTTTTGAGTTGTCAGCAACAGTGCAGGAATTCACCTGATTAAAAATGACTCTTGGAGGTGATTTCAATGCTGTCTGTTTATATGCAGAAGTGACTAGGTAATTGAGTTGTAAGCTAATTTGGCCCACTGAACAGTAGATGGCACTAAAGAGGAAAATGTCCTGCCCCTCAGAGGGTTGAATACATGCACATTGCTACAGTTTCAGGATTCCAGTGAGTTGCTGTCACAGGTCCGAGGATTTCTGTACAAATCTACCAATTTCCTACAACTCTACTGTCCTCTAAACACAACTGCAGTGTTTGATATTTAGCACCATGGATTCCATAAATGAATGAGGTGTGAAATGTTTCATTGCAAATCTCCAACTGAACCACACTTCAAACCCCACCCTCTGGTGTTTTGAGCCACAGAAATTTGTGTCAGCTGTGAAATTACCCTTTTGAACTGAAGCTCAAATGAGGTGCAGAAGTATTTTTTTTTAAATTTTGTTTTCTTTGAAAAACCTCAAAATGACATTTTGTTCTGAATTTAGATCGGAATTCAACTCAATTTTATTTATACAGCACCAAATCCCAACAACAGTCATCTCAAGGTGCTTTATATCGTAAGGTAGACCCTACAATATTACATATATAGAGAAACCCAACAATCATATGACCCTCTATGAGCAAGCACTTTGGCAACAGTGGGAAGGAAAAACGCCCTTTTAACAGGAAGAAACCTCCAGCAGAACCAGGGAAGGGCGGCCATCTGCTGCGACCAGTTGGGGTTGCTGCAGATGGCCTTATTTAGATTTAATTCTCGCAGGGAGTCACAGGTAGACACAGTGACATTAATTTAAAATGGAGTCAAACTTTTTTTTCTGTTCATCTTTGAACAGGTATTCAACCAACATCACAGATCACAGCTACATCCTTACTTTCTTCGTCACCTGTTTCATTTTGCCTCTCGGGGTGATTTTCTTCTGCTATGGGAAGCTCCTACGGAAGCTCAGGAAGGTCAGTTCTTACACAACACACACACACACACACACACACACACACACACACACACACACACACACACACACACACACACAGAGTATCATTTTTGCAGTTTTACAAAATGACAGAAAAGTTAAGAAGGAGAGCTCAGAAGGAAGGATGACAGAAACCAGACTTCAGCGCTGTACTGATGTCATCATTGTGACTCAGTAAATTACTAGTTAAGATGTTTCTTAATTTGGAGCTTTTATTACAGGATATATCAGGTACTGGATGACTGCTCATTGCAGCTGACAGTACTATTACTCATCTCTCAAATAAGCGTCAGGTTATAATGGCTGTTGTCCACCTACACGGAAATGACTGGATATTACTGATCAGCTGATGGACATGTACAGTTATGTAAAAAAGAAAGTTTTCACACAACTCTGAGAAACTAAGCACAATCTTACGGCTTCTGTAGGAATTCAGAGGGGAAGTAGCAGTCAGATGCCTGTGGTCAATTATTAATTTGATTAGCAGTTATTGTGTGACTGCCTCTATAAAAGTTAAAGTTCTGGCAGTTTGCTGGTCTGGAGCACCAGTGCTGCAATCTTTCCAGGAGCGGACGTCCCAGCAAATGCATGACTGCATACATTTTTATGTTGCTGTCAGGTATCACACGGTCGTCTGGCCACTGCCAGGAAACCAGAGCGCCAAGTGACCCGCATGGTGGTGGTGATGATCGTGGCATTCATGGTGGGTTGGACACCATACGCAGTCTTCTCCATATTGGTCACAGCACATCCAACTATTGAACTGGATCCAAGACTGGCTTCTATCCCAGCCTTCTTCTCCAAGACAGCTGCCGTCTACAATCCAATCATCTATGTTTTCATGAACAAACAGGTAAGTAGACATTTTTAGAGCCACTGCATCATAGTTTCACTTTAGTCACACTAGTAAGTGTTGCTTTACTTTAGTCTGGCCATTCCTTCCTGGAGACACATTACTGCTTGTGTCACATGAAAGCTGTTGAACTATAGAGGTGGGTTTATTCTGTTGTTTTGTAGTGTCGGCCTGTTTCTCAGTGCACGGTGAATGACTGAAGTATAAAATCCACAGTGCACAACTGTAAAAACTGTAAAAGGGCTGCTGCTGACATGTCTTCATGTCATTTACTTAATTTTTTATTTTACTCTGTGCTCTCTTGCTCCGTTCTCAGTGTAAGGGACTAATACCTGGATTTTCACCGCAGCTTTTGAAAGAACTAATAAAGGGAGATTTTTTTGACACATAATGTATAGACTTTGAACACCCATCACCTTGGATGTGTTTTATTCCCTTGATGGCATAAACCATTTTCTATATAAGACACTCGTTCTTTATGCAAAGCATTTCCAAATACCACCATATTTAAAGCGCTATTTAAATGTCTTAATTAGTGCTTTATTTAAGCATCGTCGTTTATCAAGTCACAACTTTTCTTTTACTTTAACAAAAATGCTGTAAAACAGTTGATGTGGAAGTGAAACGTAGCCACAGCTCAGTTACTGTATAAGAAGGTTTTGTCTGATTTTAGTTTTATCTGACCACAGAAATTTCTCCAGTCTTTTCTGAGTCATTTAGATGTTGGCAAAGTTAAGACAGGCCTGTACGTGTGCTTTTTAGGGATGATCCACCACCTTTCTCATTGTCCATGGAACTACAGGGCATTTTATATTTCTTTCATTTCTGAATAGAAAGAAGGGAAGAAGAGATTTAAATAATTATTTATAATAATTAACAGAATGTATATCACTTTCCTGTAACTTTCCCAGTGTACAAAGTGCAATGCAGTGTCATGTCTCCTTTCACGGGTCCCTCATTTGCATATTGTGTAATTGACCATTTTTATTATTTTCTGTTAGGATTATTTACATTACTGCAGTGAAATATGACCATTAGAATTGACTACATAACATTTTTCATACATGTGCTTGTCAAAGGGCCTAGATCAGATTATTGCCTGTAGTCTGTTGCATGTCGTCCATCTCCATCAGATTGCCCCACTTTGCTGTCTAAGTAGGTCAGCCAGACCCACTGAATGTAAATAACACCTAGCCGGCAGGTCTAAACACCCAACTGCTAATGCTCATAACAATCAAGTGACCTCTACTGCTTGATATTTTTTCCCTCTCTGTGTCTCTGTTGGTTACATAACAAGATGAGGTAAAGTAGAGGCTGGAGGTGACTTGATGCATGACTACTGCAATATATCCCTGTAGTTCTAGAGGAAGACCACCTCCAGTTACATTAAACCTCAAAAAGCTAAAAGGTGAAAAAAAACTTTCTACATTCATAGAGCACCATAGCTGTCATGACTGTGTTGTGTGGCAGGCAGGAGGAGGACTCTCAAACGGAAAGGTAAACTCAAAGCCGAAGCTTTACTTGCTGAGAAAACAACAAATACAACAAACTAAACTGGAAACTAGAAACTCAGACTAGAAAACAAGAAAACAAACCAGGAACAGGACCCAGCAACAGACAGAGACAAACACTGGGCTTAAATATACAAGCAGGACAACACGAGGATGGGGGACATCCAGCTGGGACAAATGAGGCCTAACAAGAGAAGGGGAAGCAAAACTAGATACACTGCACGCAGGACAGGGACTATCAAAATAAAACAGGAAGCATGACGTTCATAAAGACGCAGACTAGACACTGAGATGTGGAAATGGACTCGGGAACAGAGGAAACATGAAGCACAGAGACAAGGGAGGCACAGAAACAGAACAGAAAAAACAGAAACCAGGAACTATAAGTGCAATACAAACAGAAAACAGTAATTCAAAGAGTACAAGTTAAACAAAAAACACTGGGGCACTAGACCCAATGCCATGACAATAGTATAATTGGAATTTATTTCAATTCATGCTTTAATAAACAGGCTTTACTCTCTCAATGTTAGTTTAATTATTGAGGATCTAAAAAAGTAAAATAACCCCCCCAAACCCCCCCCCCCGTCCTAATCTTGACAGTTCTGGAGAGTACTACAATGTACATTTTGTCCACAGGATCTTGATCTCTATTCAGGAAATCAAATTCTTTCATCCAACTCCATCTGCCATTGACTCAGTTTAGTAAAAATCAAATCAAGAAAGCACAAGTACCAGCTAAAGTACAAGGGAGTACCTTAGCCAGGCATACCGGAGAACTGATAGCTTGCATTTTGAAAGATAAAGTGCATAATTGGAAAGGTGGTCTCTATGGTAACAGATGACCAGAAGCATGTGATACAGCATATTTACTTTTCTTGTGTAATAATAAGTTCACAGGTACAACTTGGCAAACCAGAAGAGCTGCAAGACCAGAAAGGATTCTTAGACCATAAAAACATAAGAAAACAAAAATGAGTCCAACAGCCAGCAATAAGAAAAAAGAAGGTTTTGTTGAAGTTGCACAGCTCAGTTTAGTTAAAGATTGAATTCATTCACAGTATTTTCAGTTAAAAAGTTCTTATAAATATAAATATGTCCTGCTTGCCCATGACCTCAGTTTGTCACCAGAACAAACTGGTGTAGTCAGAGTTTCAGCTTTCCAAACCTTAGGGTGTTCTTAAACTTTAAAGAAGGTGGAAGTATCTGCTATAAAGAACTAATGTGTTTCAGGCCAGTCGTTTTGCCATTAAAGTGATCTTTTATGACCAGTTTCTCTATGTGGGAGTGCCTTAAAGTTACTGTTTTATTGGAGGAAAGTTTTATACAACTATTATATATATAAAAAGGTACAACATATTTTAGGTCACAGGAGGAATCGCTATTGAATGCAGCACTGCCATAACGGCAGCCTTGTGCTTTTTCATGACATCGGAGGATAGCAGAGGTGTTGCTCTCACACTCTGAACAGCACTGCTGCTTTGAGGGGGGCAGTTAGGAGGCTTGCACCATTAAATTAGATAGGTCACCGAGGGTTGGGAATGATTTTTTCTCCTCAAGACTACACAGAGTGGGAAGTGGAAAAAGGTCAATTAGGGATTTTTAGTGTTGATGGAATGTGAAATCAATGATTGAAATCAATGACTGCTAAAAAATGGCTGTATTCTTAAAGATAACACTGGTGTCAGTTCCACTGCTGACAGGTGCACGCCTCCCAGCCACCGTCAGAATCAGCTGAATCAGCGTAACAGAACAAGCAGTAGTAACCTAGCTGTAAATGGGTTTTTAATACAGTGAAGCAACATGAAACTTCTGAATTTAAACCTAAACTGCTGTCAAGCTTTTAAATGCCACTGGAGCATATTTGATTCTTGGGTGGATGAGAGGCAGAAGAAGAACCCCAAATTACTGTCATGATTTGGACAAGGCTATTTTTTTTTTTTACCACAGGATCCCTATGTTCTGTGAGACATCTCCCAAATTATAAGAAGTCCTGAGGAGATACTTGTCCTGCACCTTATGGGCATAAGGTGCAAAAACCTTACATTTTGCAATTCATATCTAGTTGACCGTGCATACAGCTACAGTTTTCCCTTTTTTCTCTGTTACATAACTGTACACATCATGACTGGTTAAATGTCTCCAGGTGAGACAGGAAGAACTCCATCTCTTCTCTCTTCATGGATTTTCCATCTGGCATTTTTTTCTGCAGAACTGCATCTGAGTAATGGTGGCACATTGACAGCTGTCAGCACATCACTAATGAGGAAGCTTTACCTCACCTGCCTCGTCGAGCGCTGACAAGATACCAGCCTGTGTTTATGTTCGTGAGAAATGGAGCCCTCAGACACAAATGCAATCTCTTTAGAGGGGTTCACATAAGTAAACCACTTTAATATTGTGGACACCTTGTAGAGCTGATCTTCTTCATGGTCACCTCTGTACAGTCAAACTTCATGATATACAGTTATAGTCACTCTGGTTCCCTGCTTTGGTCATAGGAACAAGCAGTTTGCTCTTAGCATCAGAATCAGATACTTTTCAGCTCTGTTTTTCTTTGCTTGTTTTCTCTTTTTTCTTTCTCAACAGGTGATCCAGGTGATTGACATATGTATTTTTTGTCTGTTTGTTTTGTTGGTTTTTGGTTTTTGCCCTTTATCACCGTCCCTCTTCCCCGCTCTTTTTCTTTCCCTCTTTCTTTCTCCCTTTTCTTTTCCCCAGTCAAGTCTGTCCCGTGTTCAGCAAATGAAAATAAAATAAACAATTAAAGCAAAGGTGAATCAAATAGACCAATACGGCAAGGCTGGGACGGTCCATTTGGTAAAGTAAATCCGTTGGGCATCTTTCTTTGCCTTTAGACAATAATTTTGATGGCAAAAGAACCAAATGGGACAGGCAAAGAAAAAAAAATCTGATACTTTTTTAATACCTAAGAAAATTATGGTAAATGGACTGATTCTTAAATAGCGCTTTTCTACTCTCCCGGAGTACTCCAAGCGCTCTATACAACATGCCTCATTCACCCATTCACACCCACTCATACAAGCACTTCTAAACTCAAGTGCAAACTAAACTACATTCACACACATTCATACTCCGATGAATGCATCGGAGGGCAACTTGGGGTTAGTATCTTGCCCAAGGATATTTGGCATGCAGACTGGGGAAGCCAAGGATCGAACCACCAACCTTCCGATTAGTAGCCACAGGTGGTAGAGCAGATCTCTTTAGACCAACTGTCAATAAGAATAGTAACAGACTGAACTAAATTAAACAATTTATTACAAAGTTTACAAATGATAAGAAATACCTTCAATACATATAATTACCTTAATTATAAATATCCAGAATTTAACAGAGATGAAATATATATGATTGACATTTTACTCTAACCTGTACATATTTGTTATTTCTTATTTTCAGTGTAGCGCATGTGCAAAAAGGTGTAACTATTGCACAGTGTGCATTAGATGGATGAGTTGTACAGGCAGAAATGACTTCCTGTGTCATTCAGTGGTGCATTTGAGTAATCTCACTGAGCGTGCTCCTGTGATTGGCCAGCACGTCATGGAGTGAGTGGGAGGTATTGTCCAGCATTGTCCGTATGTTGGACAACATCCGCCTCTCCGACATCGCCTTAGGGGAGTCCAGCTCCGTCCCTACAACATTACTGGCTTCGCAGATCAGTTTATTGAGTGCTTTAGTCCTACCAAAGGAAATAAATATAAATGATCTTAGTTGCAGAGATGCATTGACTTGTGATTTTGATTACTGTTTAGATCGTTTGTAAGGAGCAGGAGAAAAAAAAGAGTCTGCAAAGGCAGTGTGCAATATTGTACATGTGTGCATATAGCCTCAACTAATTTCCATCACCAGTCTAGTTGGTCATAAACATGTATAGCTGATAAAGGAATGTTAAAAAAACAGCTCTCCCCAGCAAGTTGAGTAATCTGCATTTTGCTCTGGACTATTGCCCTGGATCTGTATATGTAAATACTGCATTAGTTCATTGTGTCTGTCAGTGTGGTCCTGTTATTGCTCGTGGGTAGCATTACTTCCAAATGCATGTCTGTCTTGTACCAGATCCAGTCGTGTGAGAGATACTCTGAACACACTGTGTAACAAACACTTTAATAAAATGTTATTTGTATCAAACACACCAGCAATTAACCGTGACATTTGTTCGTTCAGCAGCAAATTCAGAATCAGATAAGTCAAATAACAGAGGTGGTTACAGTAAGTGTGGCTGAAAGTAAACATTAGCGTTTGGCTAACAGTAGCTAATAAGTTATTTAAACAGGGCATTTCATCATTACATGATATTTCAATGTGAACATGGCATAAGAGGTTCTAATCTGTTATCTTGCTCTGTGTTCAGTTCAGGAAGTGTCTTATCCAGCACTTCACCGGCGTGGGGACGATCCCTGATAGCAACCTGAATCAGACCTCTGATCGACCTGGAATCACTGCCGAGAGTCACACGGGAGAGATGTCAGCCATTGCTGCCCACATCCCCGTGGGTAGCACCACGTCACCCAGATCGGACTTCAGATCTGATTCTCCAACCGACTGCGGTTCATTTGCTCAGCTTCCCATTCCAGAGAACAAAGTCTGCCCAATGTAACACTAGGCTTTACGCCGATAGGTGTTCTCTTTCCCTGAGCGTGAATAGACACCCTTCTGTAGACGCCCCACCCTCACCCTGTGTTTCAAGGACAATTAAGGGTTAGCAAAAAGTAAGAAACTTTATGGTCCAGAGTATTCTGGTAGATGTTCAGTTTATTATTGGAAAAAAAAAGACTTGGGGGAAAGAACTGTAGAGACTGAACTGCTCAGAGCTTTACCCTGTAGATATCCTATAAATATTTGCTCACCAGTGCTCCTCTGTCCCGTTATTCAAGAATGTCTTGGATGTTCTCTTGACCATCACGGCACAATGGAGGGCACTTGATTCAACGCGATTCATTCATATCCCAATGAAAAAAAAGGGACTGCAAAACCCACAGACCTTGACATCCGTTAGTTGAGGGCTAGCCAGTGTGTTTCAAATATCACAATGCACCCAGCCTTTCATCTTGTCCTCGCCTTCTCCTTTGAAGCCCCATGATGGTGCCTGCAGAGAAAGCGTGTTTTTCTATGCTGTTTCAGTATTTGCTTTGGCAGCAATTTTCATTCATCTCTGTCCGTCAAAAGGACGGAGCAGTCTGCTGAATTTGAATTTTTTTTTTTTGTGTCCCGCGTAAACTAGTTTGGGTCAAAGCTTTTATCTTTTTTGAAGATGGTCAAGAGGGCTTAGAGATGCCAGTCTCCCGTTCCCTCTGTTGCAGATATAGGAGGACAGCATATTAATGAGGTGCCAGCAGTGGATCACCACATACATGCACACACTACAGTCCAATGCTTTGATGTAAGCTCTCTATAGGAACTGTGAAGAAATGCATCAATAATTATCACTAGCAAACAAGTGGGTTTGCTAGTTAGCCATGTATAAAAGCAATGAGTATTCCATCACAAGCACAGTTCAGCAGCAATATTGAAGCTAAATACCATCACTTCAGCACTTCAGCAGTAGCTACAAGTAGATGTAGCAATCAGTGTTACAATATGTCTTCTACTTTGTGGTGCATGTTCATTCATTATTACTGGGTATCTGTCAAAAACACCGTCGTATGCTAAGCAGTGATTCACCAGGTATGGTGTTTGTTTACAACGTGTGTTTCAGTCATGTCTGGCCGGGAGTAAAATCCAGCATTTTTAAGCACCAGTGCATCTGTGTCAAGTTAACTGTGACACCAACAACAGACTATTTTAAAGAGAACTGTCAAATTAGCTTCTGTCCTGTCCTGGAGAAGTTTGTCACAGATTTAATCGCTTCAATGACTGTTACTGCTTTGCTGTCAGGTCCAGAAACTTTAGATACGTGTCTTTGGAACCTAAACCTGCATTAATCAATATGTTTTGTGTCAACAGTGAATAAACTATGTGTGTTGTGAAAGGGTTACTGTTCGAAAAAACACTGAAGACCTGTGTTCTTTTTAGCTCGTTTAGCTTGTAGGTTCATTTTGAAAGCAGCAAACTTTCACTGTGGTTCAATTTTAGAAACGGGTTGCAGATTTCAGAAAAGGTCATTTAACCACCTCTATGCTACCTGGGCAGGAATGTGCAAGACTTCTTTATGAAAATTAATAAAGGAGTCTTATACTTCTGCACCTGTGGCATTTTTTATTCATTCCATATTTAGTGATGAGTCGAAAAAATCCTGTAATGGATACAAATTACAGACAATGTGCGTTAAACATGACGTGAAAGAAAAGCAAACAGAACATAACACAGGGGGAAGTTTTGTTCAGATTAGTCCACCCATTAAGAAGAAGACGGGGTACATTCATGCATGCACTACGATCATTATAGCAAAGCTTATCTCAGAGAACTTTTCACTAACATCACGCTCATGGATCAGGAATTTTCACACAAATTTCCCTTGCCTTACATTTCTAATGCTTTAGCTAGTTTAGACCATTTGAGTCAAGTGGAGATGTACACGTGTGTATTTAAAAGCCTACTTTTAAACTTGTAATGACAAAAAGGAATCTACCAAATGCCTCCACAAGTCATCGCTAAGTCACAAGTACTGTCACCAATTTTGGGGCAAGTCAAATACTAAACAGCAATAAGGACCTCATCAAGAAACCTACAGAAGTGTAGTTACAGTAAAAACTAGTTCTGTATCAGCACAAAGGGAATGCCCACTAAAGAAACAATGACCTCTTCTCTAAAACTTGAACGCCTTAAAGCAGTTTACAACAGCACGCGGGGCTAAAAGAATATTATTCTTTGGAGGTAATTGGAGCTGAGCCCCCCTGAAAATTTGAATCTAGAATCGCCCCTGGATCGTCCGTTAATGACAATGCAGCATCAACCGCTCAGCAGCTCCGCTACCATCGATGGTAGTCAAAAATCCCAACTTTGTGTTTAAGTGTCAACACTCACTGTTACCAGTCAGGACCCTTAAGCATTCTTTTAACGTTTCTCTAAGTCGTGCCACTACTGACACACATACACAAGCTTCAGCAGCAGTGGATACAGCAGACGTATATCGTGGCTTCACCTTGAAGATCCGACAGGATATAAATCAAACAAACCTGCCAGTGTTACATTTTGGTGAAAAGGATTACAGACTGCACTGAATGCTGATGAAGGGAAGGGATACTTCCAACGTTGTAGATGGGTTAAAGCACCTGTTTCTCACCTCTTTACAGTGAGTTGTGTAATACTTATCAGGCATGGCAAGACTTGTTCAGCTGTTTGTTTTTTGTCTCATGAGTACTATTGTATATGTCATTAGATGCACTGTGGTTGTAAAAATGTGTGTATTAAAGTATATATCTATTTTTAAAAAAGCCATAATCTAGTGTTGATTATTTTTTGCCCTGATAAAAATAATCCTAAAAATGTGAACTACTCTGAGGGTGTGATTAACAGCTTTGGATAAGATGCATTTCCTGTTTTTTAATTAACACCACAGACTTAGAGCACAGAGATCCTTCCCCACATGTGATGCATCCCCCAAAAATGCAGTTGAGAACCATCAGCTACAAAGAAAAAGTAAAACATGAATTAAGCATCATATCAGGAAATATAAACAGACTATCCTCTGAGGTCTTTAATACTTTCAGAATACTTTGTTTGGTTTTTGTTTTAAGGCTCTAAAAAAGATAATTATCACAGATGATGAGCTTCATGGGGCTGATGAGACAATAAGATAATACAAAACAGGAATCCAGAATTCAAGCACTTAAAGTACGTCTATAGACGACCTGATCATGACAAGCAACACTAAGCGGAAAAACAACACAGATTCTCTCGAACTCATAATTACACATTAAATGCAACTTGTGTTCATGTCTGACTCTCTCACAGTCCAATAAAGGAGACATGGAAATTACTTACGTACAAATTGCAGTGATCATGTGACACATAGTTTGCACTTCTGTAAGTTTACAGCTGGACAAGTTGCAGGTAAAATTTATTCCTGCAGCAGACAGTCTCACTTAAAGCGCACGGTCAAGAGAACAGCCTAGTAAAAACATCATGTTTCCAGATGATTTGTGTGTGTAACTTCGTCATATTTTTGGAATATTATAGTTTTCACTTCCCTAGCCTGATTTGCAGGGTGAGCAAAGCCAGTTAACAAAAAAGATATTCTGAGTATGTTAAAGTTGCTTCATACCGTGTCTAAGAAACGAAGGGAACACCAGAAAAATATGAACACGAAATAATATCAGCAAAATCACAACAGGGACCAACACTCCACAAATACCTAACATGGAGCCATGACTTCTCACTGGTTATTCTCTCTTTGGCTTATTTTTTGGAGGTTATGCACACTCTCTCCCTCATCACACAGATTACAACTGACAGTAAACAGTACAAACTTGCAAACTGCCTTTCAGATGGATGTAACACTCTAATAAAATCTGCTATTTAACAGTCAGTAGGTTCGACTAAAATAATGAGCGAGCTTGATGTTTTCTGTGGTTGGATTAATTCTTTGTATTGGCACAGGGATGTGCACATAATTCTGAGTAAGCTCAACCAGTTACATATTATAACACATAATCCATCAAGTCCAAGCACACAAAACCAGAATGCATGGCACATTTTACAGACTAGCAGGAACATTACGGCTTGGCTTTCAGTAACAAACGGCATCTTCTTGAGCTTCAAGGAAGAAAAAGGTCTAGTGAGAATTATTATTGTTATTTGACTATCTGGGCAGAATAATTGGTACTTGTGGTGTGTTTTTAATTTACACTCTACTGAGCTTTTTTGTACACTCTCCCCTTTTCAGGCTGTGATGGATGGAGGATAGAGAAACACAGTGTGTACATAGTTCTTCAGTCTGAGATCTAAATAGCACAACATAAAGCTACACAAAGAGTCAAAAGGGTCTCTCATGTTAGAAAGAAGGTTTTCTGTCTTCCTTCTCTTTCTATCTTACCTGTCTTCTAAATGGTTGCTTACAAGGTCCTGTCTGCTTTCCACGCAGAAGAAATCAATATTTGGAGCACATGCATGTTGTAAAACCTGAGCAACACATCACACACTGTATAAACTAACTTATCAGGAAGCAGCGGGAATTTGTTCAGACCCCATTATGGTGCATTCATTGGGACATGTCCTTAATATTTTAAAATACTCTCAAAGACTAACACATGCCAGATCCATATGTGTAGATTAAACGGTGTGATCTGTAATTCATGAGCCGGCAGGAACCTCCACCCCCTCCATCATCTCCTCCCTCTTCTCTGTGCTCTCCTGGTCTGCAACCAGTGCAGACCCAGACAGTGGCAAACAAATGACCCCCTTACTTCATGTAATGGGGGATATTTGTGCAACATTTAATATATCACAGACACAGTGACTCAGTCCTCCAAGCTGGGAACAGTTATTGTAAATTCACACAGTCCATAAATTGTTTTACAAGGTATAGACTGAATGAGAGCACAAAGAAAAATCTGATTGTTTAGTGACATTAATACAGAAAATTTCATTGAAAAGACTTTATTATTTCAGGTTTTGAGCCCTCATGCAGATGTAAATACAGACGACTGTTGCATTTAGTTTTAAACTTTGATATACTTACATTAAGCTACATACTGCAAAAAGAACCATATACGTAACATTATTATTCATTCATGTGTTTACATGAAACTTGCTGCTGGAAGTGATTTTTTGATTACTGGTAAATACTGTTTATGGGGCAAACAACTTGTTCTGAAGGATGTCTGGGAACTTCCTTAGAACCATGTCAAGTGGTCTGAGCATCTGACTAGGATACCTCCTGGTGAGGTGTTTCGGGCACCTCCAACTAGGAGGCCCAGGATCGACCCAGGACAAAGCACCTGCTTTAATAATACCTCAGTATCCCACCAGAAAGGTGAAGGAGTGTCTCTGGTACAACCCAGACCCCTCTACAAGATTTTAAAATTTCCATTATTACCAAACACATAATGCAGAACTACTGTTTTGTACTTTAAGTCTCGCTTCTTTAAAAAAAAAAAGTTGTTTATATGGAAAACAGAATATGGAAATATTAAATCCGTATTATCAGCAAAGCCAAACTGAAATACAAAACCAACCTAACAAATGGGTATGATCAAACCAAGACAACCAACCAAGGAGAAGAGAATTGCAGAGCAGTGCAAAGTTGAGGAAGAAGGTAGTTGAGAGTCAGTGCCCTGCTCAAGGGTCTGTGTTGAGTATTAGCACTTTCCTCTACTCACTTGAAACTGTCGGTCCATGCTTTGAAGGAACAGTGACTTCATATCTATCATGCAGTAGAAGCAGTAAATATTTACAGAGACTGTCAAACCACAGTTGACAGCTGAGATGAAAGTGTTAGTGCAGCCAAAGACAAAAAAAAGAAGAGGATGGCACAAAACAAAGTAAAAATAATGTATATGTGCAGTTTTACAGCAGCCTTGTTGCTGGTGTACACACTCAGTGGATGCCAACCTAATCTCTAATGAATATATCAGTCAAAAACGGTGCCACAATGAAAAGTATAAATTTAATTAATGTGTCTAATTAATCATTTTCATCCTCTGACAAAGCTTAGCCTACTTATGGTTATGCTGTGCGGTGCATTCATCAAGCTCGGCTTATTTTGCTTTTGTTGGAGTTTCAGGTCTTGCTCTGTTGATGCCAGCTGACAAAAGTATTATTACATTCAGCTAGTAGAAAGATTACAGACACTTCCTGCTCTCACTGATTCACACAAACCGGAAATCCTCCTCCTTCCCCTTTTTCTCTTCACAACTGAAATCATAGTTGTGAGACTCCTGAGTACAGAGTATTAGTGTACCAATTCTAAGCTTCCCCAAAGTATGTTGATGGATATAACTAGTATGACATACACACTGTCAAAGCAAAGTAAAAAGATGATCAGGTAAAAATGTCGACATCTTTAATAACCTTATGTGTTCTGTTTCATGAGGCTCAAACACAAAGAGTCTCTTTACTCACATAACACTTCACATATAGGGAACTTTTTACCCTTCTTATAAATCACTATAAGTGCCTTTACTTTCAGCTAGTCAAAACACTCACAGGTGCCATCCATCATTGTGTGCATATAGAGAGCAGAATGAAGGTAAGGGCTTAGACAGCACTCTGAAGCCATCAGTCTTTTCTGTTGAAGAAGATGAGACATAATATTGACTTACAAAAAGAGCAGTTCTACAGTAAACTTTTAAGTTTGTAATACTACTACAAACTACTACTACTTAAGACTGGTCACTTAGATCATGCACAGTTAAGCCCATTTAGCATTTGTAGTGGTGGCTCTGTGCACCACCACTGCCACTGTGGGCTTTAAATCAGTGATTGAAATGCAGACGTCCAGCTTCAAATCAAGGAGTTTATTTTAACAGCCATGTTCAATACACAATCCCCAGAGGATCAAAAATACAAGTCATAAAGAGGAAATCAATGATTACAGTATTTCATTTTATTTTTAACACATAGCTAAGAAATACTGAATAGTTGTTCAGTGAGAAAAATAACAACAAGTGCACTTATTTATCTGGACATAGCCCTGCAGAGTCCACCTAGCACTCTTGAATGAACTCTCCATCAGAAAACGGTTTACTGCCTTTTTTAAGAGTTTGTGGGATATGACACAACATATTTGCAAAAGTGCTCCGACGTTTTTGGAGATGTTTGTTACCCACCAAGTTGATAGCTAGCCGGGGGTTCAAGGGTCACTAGAGCCGGCGAGAGCAGTGGATTCCCAGCACATCGTTTTCAGACCCCTGCAGTCTTTCGCTACTCAGGTTAAACATGATATATAAGTCACTTAGATGACTTAAAAATGTTATTGTTTGGCTTTTTTCAGTGTTTTATTTGTCCCTGAGTAAATCGGTTTGACTGAGATTAAAGATTAGATTAGATTTGATGGTCGAGAATTTACGCCAGTGTCCTGTTATATTTTAGATAGCAAGAAGCAGATAGGTGAGTTTATTAAACTCCACCGAGACAGCGGTGACGCAAATCTGAAAGCTAGACCGTCCCATTTCATAGCCTCGCACTTCCGGCCTTCTCGGTCTTCGAAGGACCCGGCCCACATAAACCAAGAAGGCCGGGTCCTACGAAGGATGCGGCCTAGGTTTTGGGACACAGCTATTATGTAGTGGGCTTCAGATAATGGACCGTTTCTCACGTTCTCTATAATTTTCTCTTCCTATCATTCTGGTACAAGTTTATCTTGGTTCCATTTGCCCAAATATTTTTCTTTAGAATTGTCCAGGCTCTTGACTGTTGTTTGATTGTAGACTTAACCAAAGAATGAATTCTGTGATTATCCACTTTGGTTGTCCTGTATGGTCTCAGACCTTTTGGTGATGGTGAGCTGGCCAGAGTCGTGCACATGGCTGTAAAGGATTCATTATTTTTAAAGTTTGCCAAAATATTTATCACGATGTAAAAAAAAAAAAAAAAACCTCTAGAATTTGTGCAAAGTGAGGCAAATAAAAAGATAATATTACTTAAAAATAGAGGAAGTCCAGCATCTGTCTGTGATATTTGAATACATTTTAGATTTTACTCTGTATGAACTCTTGCTAATAGATACCTTGAATTGTATGTTGTATGCTTACCTTTCGCTCCACATCTGTGAAATCTACCTCCTGCACAAAGTAGTTGTTTTTTTTCACAGTAAAGAATCATGAGTTTTCTATATAAGGTGTCTGATACGAGTCATTTCTGAAGAAGGCTTTAGGTCAGAAGGTCATTCAATGGCTGGCAATGGGAGACACACACACAGCATATGAGTGGTATCAATGAAAGACGGAGAAAATGTGATCATTTACTAAGGGCAACATGCTGGAAGCTAACATAATATGACATCTGAACTGAAAACAAATCAGGAGAGTGGGCAGCAACACAGGATTGTTAGGATTAATCAGCTGGACACCAGTGAGCAGGGTCATGAGTGAAGATGGGGAGCATGACTGAATCTCTAGCACATATCATAGCATCCCTAGAAGATGGAGCTAATTAGTCAGTTTATGTGTGCGTGCCAAAGAGGGGGAAAAAAGGAAAACTTTTTTTTTCAGTAATAATTTCCTCACTTTGAAGAAGACAAATCCTGTCATCACATTTATTCTGTCTACGGATGATATAAGACAAGTACCATCAAATTTCTGACAGAGCAGAAGTTATGGATTCCTAGATACTTAACAGGATTAAGACTAAAAGGAATTTCAGACTGTAAGTTACTGTAGTAAGTAGCACTAAGTGGCAAAGCCAGTATATCTATAGGTTAATACATAAATTGTAATTGTATAACCTGAAAAGAAGCCAAGACTCTAGAATGTATACACAATTAACAGTCCATCTTATACATATAGAAGTAGATCATCTGCATAAAAGGGAGAGTTCAATTCAATTCAGTTTTATTTATACAGCGCCAAATCACAACAAAAGTCGCCTCAAGGCGCTTTATATTGTAAGGTAGACCCTACAATAATACATACAGAGAAAAACCCAACAATCAAATGACCCCCTATGAGTAAGCACTTTGGCAACAGTGGGAAGGAAAAACTCCCTTTTAACAGGAAGAAACCTCCGGCAGAACCAGGCTCAGGGAGGGGCGGGGCCATCTGCTG
>NW_005187463.1:1785787-1787032 GCF_000239375.1 Pundamilia nyererei | reverse complement strand
GCCTTCTTAACAACAAAAAATAGATCAGGAATAATAATGCTGTTATACAAATCTATTAATTCTTTTGACTATAGGAAAGATTCTGCATTTATTTAATTGCTTTCATCTGTCCTAATTATGTACTGTAGCATCATAGCACAGGATGCATAGTTGTATTTACTCATCTGGCTCCTAATAATCACACTGTATTGTAATATATGAAGTTCACAAAGACAGTTTTCTTGTCACTGGTTGATTGCATTGCACTAATCTGAATTCACTGAGAAGTCTTGCAAGAAGGAAAAAGGAAGGAAGAAGGAAAAACCAGTCTCATTTAATTTGACAATAAGAGTAACGATTCATGTGACAATTGTGTCTCATGTAGCATCACATATGACCTTGAACTTGATCTTGAGTACAGCTTGGATGAGGAGATGTTAGGTATTCACTGTGTACATGTTTCACTCAATTCTGATCAACACTGTAGGACACTTCTTTATCGCATAAGCTCATTGGTCCTTCAGCTGGATGAACAAGTAACGTTTCTGAGTCCATGCATCTTTTATGATTTTATATCATGCACTTTTATGCTCATTTAAATTCTTGTTTGCTCTGTACCTGTTGCTTTCCTATGTATTAGTGACAGTTATCTGCTTGCATATTTAGTACTTGCTTTGGTCCTATTTCTATTATCCTCCTCCTATACTCTATCTTACTTGTTAAGCACCTTAGCATACCCTTGGCATAAATAAAGTTTATTATTATTTATTTATTATGCATCAAAGTGGTCCAGTCTGACAGATGCAACAAAGGCCCTCTGTAAGGATGTACCACAGGCAGGGTTCAATGATCCATTAAAATGTTCTCTTGCACATTACCACTGAGTGCAATCCTTTACTTTGGTTTTTAGAATGAAAACTGTATAAAAGCTTTCATGCAAATTAGTTCTTTATATAAGGAGCTGATCACCCAGTGTTGCATTTTGTTCTTCAATGACATGTTAAGAAACTTATTAAAACTGAACTGGAGACTGAACTTGGACTTTTCTTCTCTCGTGTTAGTGAATTGAGGATTAAAAAAATAAGAAAATTAAAAAGTTAATTTCATGTTAAGCAAAAAGTCAGTCTCAAAGCAAGCATACTGTCACGGTCCTGGGCCATGTTGGCCCAGTATTCTTAGTTCTCATGTACATTTGTATTCAGTTCCCTGTTTAGGCTCTGTTTCCTGAGTTGCCCTGTTGTGTTGTTCCCTGAGTGCTTTCCCTTT
>NW_005187463.1:1781935-1785767 GCF_000239375.1 Pundamilia nyererei | reverse complement strand
CAGCCTGGAAGTAATAAATGCATGAACTAGTTTTTCAGCGTCACTCTGAGACAGGATATTTCTAATTTTAGAGATGTTGCGCAAATGGAAGAAAGCAGTCCTACATATTTGTTTAATATGTGCATTGAAGGACATGTCCTGGTCAAAAATCACTCTTGACCAGCAAATAACAAATCACAATGCAACTTTGATTTGCTGTTTGAGTGTCAGCTTTGGTGGCCAAGAAAATCCCCCAATCTTAGATGTAGGATCTGGTATCAGGTCCATGTCTCATAATATCACATCAAAAATGTATTGGTACTAACAAGATACTTAGGCAACCTAGCTACAATTATGTGTCAGTTGGGGCATATCTTTTATTAAAATTAGGGAGGAAAACACTTCTGAGGCAAAATCCATACAGTTTAGACAAGGCTGCAAAGCTGGAAGCTAATCAATAGAATCAATCAGCTGGTTAATGATTTTGAACAGATTATGACGTTTCTTTGTGGAGCATGGAAGCTTCGGGAAGTAATTTGTATGTTTCCTGACTAATACATGCCTCCCCTTTAACAATGAGCTGACATTTATGGGCTTTGTGGATGCCATCGTGTTCTCAGCAGGAACCCAAATTTTTCACTGAGCAATTCAAGTATGAAGACAATAGCCTGAGCAGGTGATTTAGGATCACTTTGCTCCTTGTTGTTTCACACACACCCTCCAAACAGAATAACAGGACAAATTGCATTGGCTCTTCTGCTATTTATTCTTTTTCCTGTTTATTCCACTGTGACTCTTAAAGGGCAAAAGGGAGTGCTCAGTTGATTGGACCAGAAGCTATTTTATGATTGCCAACATCAAACTCAAGCCTGTTTAGGTGCCTATGATGTTACGTTTGTGCCGTAGGTGTGTGTTTCCTCAGTATACTCTGCACAACAAATCATTCACTGCCAGCTCAATGAGGCTACATCTTGCTCATGTGTCGAGGGGGACATCATTCACAAAGTGGCCAAACTGCTGAAACGAGAGGTGGCAATGTCAGAGACTGAAAAAGCCATCAGACAGGAGAGGGTCATAGACAGCAACGTGAGCAAAGAGCTTACAGGATAAGTGTTTGCTGCTCTGTACAAATGTATTAAATAAAGAAGCTGAAGCTCCTGTTTTAGGAGCTTTAGTCCAAAAGCTTTAAAGTTGAAGTGTTAATTGGTCAAAGGGCATCACCATCACAAACATCCACACTGCATGGAGAAGGGCCAAAACCGGTATTTAAGAACAGCAGCATGCCCTGAATGGATAATCCCTCACACCAGGTAATAGGCGGGTACAGTTCATTCTTTTGTAGGTGGTTGCTCTATATGTACAAAAATCACGTCATTTTTTAAAAATTAGCAAATCAAAGTGTCAACACTGTAACAACGTAGAATAGCTGGCCAGCAACATTCAGGTCAGCAGGATTATTTTGGATTTGTACACAATGTAATGTACAGCAACCCATTTACCTTATAGGAACTTCTCTGTTTTACAAAAAGATAAAAAAACAATACAAATATTTAAATAAAAATACTTAATTATATATATATAATGTCTCAGGTGCCAACCACTGAAGAGACCAGCTGGCCAAAGTCCAGCAAAGCTCACCTCTATATATGAATACTGTCATAATACCAGTGCAGGAGCATGGGCTCCGTAGCAAAGGGAATTCACAAACTAGCAAAAATTAAAAAATTTTTCAGGGAAGAAGAGAATTTGACCATTTGACCAGAGGAGTGCCCAAGAGAAGATGATGGATTAGTGCAGAGCTGAAGGTGAGCGTTTCATGTGTGTTGTTAATAGTGTCGTTGATTTCCTTACTTGGGATTTTCCTTAATTTGCAGATCAGGAGGTTTGTCAGGGTATTTCCAGGGTTTGGAAGCTCTGGAGAGAGGCCAGGCAGGTAAGTGCAAGTCTGGTGAGAATGACCAGGGCTGAGCTGGTCTTTAAATCCAGGGAAAAGAATGGAGACGAGGGGCAGGATTGATGGCTGAACCAGTGACCCAACAGGACAGCTCAATACTCCTGAGAGAAAAAAGAATCATAAAAACAACACTATCTCAATTTGGAAAATAAACAGTGTAGTGCATTACATTAACAGCTGCTGCCGTCAGCTTCTCAGAACAAGTTTGTGCTTTTAACACCACAGTCATTCTCCACACGCACAATATGTTCATCAATATTCATAAGATGTTTGCAAAGGCCATTGACAGTATATGAGAGTAGTAGAAGGACAATGAGACAAAGATTGTTTTTAATTGTTTTCTTTTTACTACATAGGCTGTGTGGACAAGTATGCTTTTGAAATGATGCCTATCCAGTTTTACACACTCGCCCCCTGAGATCAGAAGACTGGCCTCTCATCAAAATGAGCATGAAGCCATAAAAGAATAAGGGCACTCAGAGAGTGCATCCTTCAAGGCCAGTGCCCTAGTTTGCATTTTTAAAGAAAGCAACCCAGATTTTCAACAGATTTTAATGGGTTCTTCCTTTGCTTATGTCCATCGCACCATCAGTTTTATTAGCTTTTCTTTAATGTGCCCGACAAATAGATGGACAGAGAAAAAGACACAGCAAATTAAGAGCAATGATTTTTCTGTAAAAATCTGTTCAAGTAAGTAGTTAACATTGAACGTAAGTGCAAAATGTACTTCATAAATGTGTGTTTCACAGGCTGTAGTGTGTGACACAGTGGGAGTGAGAGACATGAAGAGAATAATGTGAAAATGAGAGGTTCTAATCAGGGTTTGAATCGCAAATGCCGCATGAAAAGAAAAAAAATAGCAAAAGACACGTTTCTGAATGTTACGTTTCGGTGTTGTCAGTGTGTTGTTTTTGGCGTGACTGTTATGTGTTTCCTGTTTTACTTTGAAAGTCTAGTTTACGTTTCCCTGTCTCGTCAGTTCTGAGTTGCCCCAGCTGTGTTTCCCTCTTGTTGTCCATTTTCCTGATTGCTCCCTCTAGGTATTTAAACCCTGTGTTTCAGTGTGTCATGTTCGCGATCTCCCCCGTGTTGTAAATAGTTTGGTGTTTTGTTGTAAATAAATAGTTTGTTGTAAATAGCTGTAAATAGATTTGGCGATACTTTCGTTTTGGGATTTTGGTGGTGAGCTTTAGTGGGTTTTTTTCTGTGGGTTTTTTTTTTCTTTATTTTTACTTTTTTCGTGTTGCACTCCGGTTGCCTAGGCTGGGGTGTAACATGAAACACAGACACTATTTTTGCTGTATAGAGATAAACAGTGATAACATGCTTTGGTTGAAACATTAATTCCGAGAATTTAAATGAATGAATAAGTGCATTTAATTCATTTCACTACAGTAAAGAATTATTTATGGAAGAGGATTAAGGCCACCAGAAAAACAAAACGTGGGCACATCTTTATTTTTCTTCTTTTCCAGAATTCTGAGAAAAAAGTCAGATTTCTGAAATTCAAACCTTTTTCTCAGAATCCTGTCTTTAATCTCAGAATTCTGACTTTTTTCTGAGAATTCCAACTTTTTTCTCAGAAAAAAAGTTTCCTTTATCAGAATCCTGAAAAGGATATGGCAGAAATGTGACTAGACTGAGCAACATTAATTTTACTCTTCAGATAGTATGCATGAATATTTTATAGGAATATTGTACTCATTTGTTTGCATTTACAGTCTGATACTTAGACAGTTATATGTCACAGAGAATATACACCCACCACAACACCCATAAAATAAGCTGGCATTGCTCCCCGTCGGCCTTCTTAACAACAAAAAATAGATCAGGAATAATAATGCTGTTATACAAATCTATTAATTCTTTTGACTATAGGAAAGATTCTGCATTTATTTA
>NW_005187463.1:1779290-1781837 GCF_000239375.1 Pundamilia nyererei | reverse complement strand
TAGTATATACCATCAAATTACTTAATTTTTTATGTTCTTCAGTACACTGCTAATATTAGTATCTAGCTAGCGTAAATAGTGTTTTCAGTTGTAGTTTCAATCGCAAGTTTTCTGTTTCAGCGATATCAGGAACCACATAAGCTGTTTCTGTGCAGACACAAAGTGTGTATGCAACCTAATGTACAGTTGCTGTGTTTTATAAACTCACTTTAACCCCTGGTTAGCAGTCATATGTAAAGTTTAAGGATGGCTGCTGTAGTGTTGTAGGTGGACCATCCAGTGCATTTGTAGTCTGAACACTTTTTTTTAGAACCACTATAGTCCTTTAGTGTGAATATGGTTGATAGCTTATTTTACTACGGGTTGCATTTGTTAATAGCTAAAGATCTGAGTGGAAATCTGGTTGCTGCATTTGTGTGGGTAACTTCAGGCATCACATTGATGAATGAGAAAAGAGGAGCTACGGTAGAGGTGGGTTGCAAAACAGCTTGCAGATGTAAATTAAGTGTGGGTAGGCGAAAGCAGATTAAATAATGTGCCCTATATGAGATTTGCCAGTTGGATGTGTAACGATGTCAGTTGAGCTCAGTGCCAACTTCCACACAGCTCCAGGCCGTCCTTGTATTCTCCTCTAATGCCTCATCAGTTACTATCCACAGAACAGATCAGTGAATATCTTTTGTTTCACACCACCTCAAGAAAACAGAGTAAAGAGACGGTTGTGCATGAAAATCCTGGACAATTAGCACTTTCACAAAATGCTTGGGTACCAATAGTCATGCCATGTTGCTAAGATGGACTTTTTCCTATTCTGATGAGCGCATGTTCAAAATATTCATATTTACATGCAATATTAACAGAACAGTGTTTTCAAGTCATCCTGGGAATATTTGCCAATTATATAATTCTACTGAGGAAAGCGGCTGTTGAAAAAAACACAAGTGTATGAATGTTGTCAGCTTAACAAGATGAGTCATTTGTCAGGGCTTCTGCTCTTTAAAGGGCCCGGTCTAATTGCTGGTGTATAAATATTCCTCAGCATCAGTCTTTTTTCCTCAAGATGAAAAAGGACATTAGGGCTTTCTATTTCCCCCCACACTTTTCTTCCCATCATTAATTGATAAGATGTCATCATTTTGTCAAGGCTTCAGTGTTAATATTTTATCTCAGCAGGAGAAAAAAAAGCAAAAGCAGAAGATTGTGAATTCTGATGAAATGGACCTGAATGAAAAGACTCCGTGTTGTTGGTGCCTTTTGGGTGATTCAGAGGGAGACTAAAAATAAATCTAAATGTCAGTGATAGATTTTAGCTGGAGTAGGTAATGGATTTAAATACTTGCTAAATTGGGCTCTAAAATAATTAGTCTTGAGAGATTAGAATATTCTCTTTCACCTGCTCGGAGATGAGTCACTTTGGCACAGTAGTCTACTTGGTTAATTACACTTTTCTTTCAGTGCGTTTGTAAATCATCTAATCAATTTGCAGACATGCAGGTATTGCAAAATCAATTCTATTGATTATGTTAAAGTTGATATAAACTGGAGCTGTCAGAAAAGCTTTAATTCTTTCATTACACGTTATGGCATTCATAATTATTATCTGAATTGAATCTGCTCAGGTTTCCTGTCATCCACCAATCTCGGTTGAATCGGGCAGGCAGCTTTAAATTCTGTTTAACAGCTTCTTGCTGTCATTTCAGTGTGTGCACAGCTGCTCCATCGCAGTGCCTTCACTTTCTATGGTTGCTTGATTTGCCGATGGTTTCTAATTTGGGCTTCAAACACCTGCAGCAAACTCATCAAAGTGTACTGTAGCTCTGTACTTTAATTATATTTACTCTGACAGGCACCAGTGTAAGATGGTCAAAGAGGGCCCTGCCTATCGCGGTGTATCATAACATTCATTCTACTGCCTTCCTTCGCTCCTTTCCAGCATCTTACATTTGTGTTAGCTTTAGCTAATTAAAGTAGATTAGCAAGCGGTGGCCTCACAGCGTCGCTGCCATAACATGTTATAATGTTAGTGGTCAATGGAAGAACCAGAACTAAAAGAGATGAGGCAGATGACACCTAAATAAAATGATTACTGTTAGATTTTTTCCTGTTTCTTCATGACATGACCCTCACGTACTGTATATATAGCTTTTAGGCAACTTCTTTTGTGCTCTACATGTCCAGTCTCCTATATTTTCTAAGTACACCTAGCACACCATGCTAGTTTTTTAAAGGTTTCAATGCTTTTCCATTTTTTCATTGGAAAAGCTTGTTGGGAATTACCTTGTTGGTGCCAAAATACAATTTTATGCCTGTCAAACTCTGTTATCGTTATTCTCATACTACAGAAATGCAAAGAATTTTATGTGTTTTTGCAAAGGTTGCTAGTAACAAAGTGCCTAAAGATACAAATTAGGTCTAAAATGAGTATTAAAACTATTTTATTTGTGTTTTTGTAACCCAGTGAGTTTACACGACTCAGTAATGCACTACAACATGTTATTGTTAATTGGGATTTATCATTACTCTGTTAATCACTGAGTTGATCAAAAA
>NW_005187463.1:1774859-1777799 GCF_000239375.1 Pundamilia nyererei | reverse complement strand
CTCTCTGAGAGTTGAACAAGATCCTCTCTGAGAGTTGAACATTAGAAGTGTGCTGGTGAGTTAAACTGGGACTGGGCGAATCAGGCTAATTGAAAAGCTAACTAGCTTAATGCTCATAGCTGCAGCTGTAGCTGACCACGTTTTCACTGTGGGAGAACACACGGGGTTTCTCACGGAGTTCAGCCATTTTGAGCACTCAGCTTGTGTGCTGTTGATGTTCTAGTATTACTTGTTGAATATTAAATGCACTAAAATTAGATGATGGAATAAGTTAATGTTGATCTTAAAGGTCATGAATCTACTTAATTTTGTTACATTTGATGCTCGAGCAGCACTGGATAGATGTCCGTGTGTATTCTTACTGTGCTGATACGTTACCACATACTGTAAAACTACAGCCTGTGAGTTTTTGTATATTCTTTTGGTAATTTTATTCTGTACATTGAGTGTAAATAATATATTGCTTCATTGCTATGCAGTGTAAAGCAATGCTCCTGTAATTCAGTTAAAGGGCAATACTGGAAAAAAACAAAACAATCTACCATAGTTTATGGTTTATTTCTGATTTCTGATAGAATTGTGCACCTTAATGATAGAATAAGCTGATTGTGATTTAAAGATTGCATTCATGATTAAGATGCACTGTATAGACTATAGTTAGAAATTAGAATTAATCTTTTGTGCTTGTTTTGTTATAGCACTTACATTATTTACATATGGTCATGTATATCATTAGAGTGTGAACTGAATTAGTAATAGTCCTGTTGTTTACAGGCTAGGTTTTTTTTATGGGATCGTGAGACCTGGATCTCTTCCTGACGAGGAAGATGGCGAGCCTTTCCCTTTGAACCGAACCACAGCCATTCCGAGTTGGCCCAGAAGGGCAGGTTGCTCTTCTCTCATGAACAATTGCAACAGTGCGGTAGGACGAAATCGCACCAATCACAAACTTTTGACCTATTGGATCTGACTTGACTGAACACTGACTATTAAGCCGGCAAGACTGACATATCTGAGCTCAGATAGGATTCTGATTGTTAACATTATTGCTGTCACTGTATTTTATTTTATGTTTTCATTCCTGTTCATGAAATGCTGTTAAATTGTTGCTAAATAGTTTAATAATACAATTCATAGCAACTTTACCTGTGGCTCCAGTCATTCTTCTCCACGCAACTCACTTTATCCCTCCTACGAATCTAGCTATTGGCCCATTCTCTCCATCTTACTTTAATTTCCCCTACCCTATCCTGTACGTGGCTACATTTTCATGTGAAAACACAAATCAACTGACTGGAAAATAAAGGAATATATTAAATAAAATAAATCAAGGAGGACACCATTTCATCGCCTTTTCATTATTTTCATTTCTCATCTTTCCTACTAAACTTGATTTAGACAAAACCAAATCCAATAAGCTAAATGTGATTAGGCACAGAACAGCCGTGTGCCTACTGAGCAGCACTCTTCATTGTCAGCATGCTGGAAATGAATCAGTCCCAAATGACCTCCTTTTCTTTGCTAGGACCCATGTAAAAATGTAAATGTAAAAAGGGAACCATTCCAACTTCCCCTCGGATGGAGTGAACACCTTGCTTGGGGTGTATATTAAATTGAGGGCGCAGGGTGCTCAGGGGTTGTTATAGTTCTGTTTGATTGTCTCCATCTATTGGGTCCGCTCTCCTTTTCAAGGTGTACAACTCTCAAGCAGCTGCATAACCTTTGTCCTTGAATGTATAATGCCCACGGCTGTATGAATATATCTTTGCAAATATGAGTTTTACCACACACACACACACACACACACACACACACGGATATTTTTGTGCAGGTTGGAAAAGGTGTGAACTGCTGTGCATCTGGATGTTTCCTGATCTGCAATTTTTTTCAACCCTAACTGTTTAGTTAGAAATATTATATCTCAAACATCACAGGTGAGTGTTTTTAGACACCTTTTAGCCACATATTACACAAGGCACACTGAGTAATTTCAGATAGAGGAGCTCAGGCAAACTTGCACACTTCTGTCCTTGAAAATGTACCATGAGAGTGTATAACAGCTTACAATATAAAGACTGAAATTGTTTGGAAAAAAACCCTCTGCATTCTTTTTAAAGATTGGCCCAGTTTTTTGTCTTTCCTTCAGGCTATAAGAAGGAAGGTCAGACAGTTGGGTTAAAGAATAAATGACTGTAGGATCAAACATTTGAACCGGACTGACTCTGGAAATCTGGAACTCGTAAGTGAACAGAAAATTCTTGTCCCACCTTATAACCCTGTGGTTATAGAGGACTTTGGAAAAAGCAAACATAGTGTACAAATTCAAAAAACACAGCACAATCAATAACTCTGCATAGGTTCATATTTTATCCACCTCGCGCTTTGAAATGCCAATATCATAGACAAAGAGGAAAACAACTTTCTGACAAGTGGAGCCACACACTGTCACCGCAAGTGCCTTGTAACCAAGTCCCCCAAATCCCCTCAGATCACGGTGTGATGTATTGCTGTCTCGAACACTTCAAGGATCGTTTCCAGCTTTTTCTGCAGCTGTTTGGAGTTTTCCCAGGACCTCGGCATATGATCCACAGACCCATCCGTCTGGCTAGTTGCTGCACCTCAGTTGAAGTGTGTGACAAGTGGAAATGTTGTGACCTTCAAAGAACCCACACTTTATCCTTGGCTTAGGTGTGCTACACAGCACCCAAGCACTGTACAACAGAATTAATATGTGGGTGCAAAAAAGGACCAGAAGTGACCATATTGGGACAAGGAGATGTGGTTTATAATGATCAATTAATGCTAGCAGATATAGCCATCATACTGCCTCCATATATACTAACCAGTGCTAAGTAAAATACATTAATAGAATTTCCCTCACCAAAGCTGCAACAGAGAGTTCTTGCACCTACTGTACACCACAGCAGGCTGATATACAAT
>NW_005187463.1:1772803-1774128 GCF_000239375.1 Pundamilia nyererei | reverse complement strand
TTTGTACTAACTTGGTTTTAAAGCCTTTACTTTAAAATATACGCCGTTCAATAGCTGAGCTTAACCTTACAGAGAATGATCAAAGCTCATGTAGAAACAAACGAACAAATGAACAAAATATTTTCTCCTTCATTTCTGTCAAACAAAGCTATGACACGTTTCCAGTGGTTAGTATCATGGTTGCTAGGCAACCTGGGCAGCGCAACGGAGGCTTTTAAAAAAAAACTTTATTGACAAACAACAGTATCACCGCAACGGAGGCTAGACCGTCCCATTACACAAGCCTCGCACTTCCGGCCTTAGCGGTCTTTGAGTACGCGGCCCTTGAGGATCGTTGAGGCTGCGTACTTTAAGGCTGCAGACCCTGAATTGGGATACAGCCAATGTTGGATGTGCCACGCAATGCTCAATTACATGGGTGGGAACTAGTATGTTAGCGCAGTTAGCTCGTTAACGTGTTGGCCGTCTAGCCCCACGCAAAGGGCGATCAGGGGTAGCTCGTTAACGGAGATTTTCCGTGTTGTGGCGTTAAGGTCATTTCAACGAGATTAACGCTGACAGCACTAGTGGGAACACAACGAATATGACTGCACATTTATGCCGACATCATCCTAGTGCAAAGATAAGTGGAAGCAGACAAAAACAACAAGCATGCATGCTACACACTTTACCCGAGTCATTTAGACAGCCGTTAGCACATGATTCTCCTTATGGGGACATGATATGTTTAATATTGTGGCGAGCTCAGACAACGAGGAGACGGAGGTGTCGTTTGGTCTTGCTTCCCGTGAGCTAGCCAGGGAGCACAGCCGTTTATTGACATCTGCAGAAGAACACTGCCGCTAGCTAACTGCTCAGCGCGGCAACCGCACAGCAACAACAACACACAGGGCGCCCTCTGACCCCGGAAGGACACACCGTCGCAGCGAGAAGGCGTCACCCGTCACTATGGCAACATAAACAAAACATAACTGTACAAACAGAACCCCGAACAGCCCTGACCCGCTACAATATGCTGCTGAGAATATAGCCCACAAGAAGCGTATAGTATAGCTTTTATTTTGGAAAGCGAGACGCTGACAGCACTAGTGGGAACACAACGAATATGACTGCACATTTACGCCGACATCATCCTAGTGCAAAGACAAGTGGAAGCAGACAAAAACAACAAGCATGCATGCTATAAACTTTACCCGAGTCATTTAGACAGCCATTAGCACATGATTCTCCTTATGGGGACCTGATATGTTTAATATGCTGCTGAGAATATAGCCCAGAAGAAGCGTATAGTATAGCTTTTATTTTGGAAAGAGACATTTCTCTGT
>NW_005187463.1:1768863-1770242 GCF_000239375.1 Pundamilia nyererei | reverse complement strand
AAAAAAACCGCGCACAAGATATGAAGTTGCAACGCGTGTTTGCATACATAAGATTTTCTGGAGGAGGACAGACATTTGTTTAAAACAAAAATAATTTGTTACACTACTCACTAATTTACTTTCGTGTTGCTACACAAGGTTTACAATGTAAACCTTAGGCTGCAGTACCACACACTGACAAAAATCCATATCCTAATGGGGACAAACATACATCTTTTAGGGTTTATGTAATAACAGCGGGAAAGCCTGGTTTGAGACCAGGGGCTATTATAAGGGGGTGGGGGACCCCGTGTCTTTGACGTGATTGGTCTCTCTTGGACAGACTTGGTGCTAGTGGAGCTTCCATGACTGGTCCTCGCAGACAGTCGCACAGTGACATACCATGTTAGGTTTAAAATAGAACCAACAACACAAGGCAAAGTTGAAAACTAGTCCAAAGAGACTTCAGAGTGATCGCCACAGTGATTCCATTGTAGAAACAACAAGCATCAACAGTTACAAAAGTATAAATTCATAAAACTAAATAAAGGCAATCTTGGACCGGTGGGTCTTTTTAAAGGTATCAAAAGTGTTCATAGATGTTGAATCTGATACGTCACGGAAGTGGGGAGTACTCAGGTGCAGACCGGGTTTCTCAGTTCAGTACAGGTTTTAGTTACAACAGGTGTAATATATATACATGGTGGGGGGAAATCCAAAGATCCAAAAGGTAAATCTGGGAAAAGGGAAGGCTCTCTCATACTCGGCTCCACTTCACGATTCCACACACCAATTCACTCATTCACGAACTTGGGAACGCGCAGTTTTCTTTTGTCTTTAGGTTAGACGTGGCCTGATCTGCAGGTAATAAAAAACAACTCTGTACGAGATAGCCAGTATACTTATCAAAACTGAATGCACCCAATTTTCTCACTGTGGAGAGAACTGAAGATGAAATGGGTCCAAGACTTTCAATTACCAGGACAGATGAATTGCTTATACTCTGAGAGAAATGTACATTTGAGTATTATCTGTTAGAGGGAGTTAAAACCTCTGTAATCACGCTTCTTTAAATTTTAAGAAATCAAAGGCAATCAAGTTTGAAATTGCTACCATGCAAGCCTGACTGCTTATCACTGCCTTTGGCACCGGCTAAAGATCAGTCTGCCGGGTTGGGATCACCATGCACTCAGCCCTAACATCACTCTGGGTGTGCAGATGATTGCACTGTGCAATTTATCATCATGCACCAATCTTTTTATGCAACAAAAATAAAAGTAATATCTAGATCAGGGGTCAGCAACCTTTAACACCCAAAGAGCCACTTGGACCCGGTTTCCAAGCAAAAGTAAACACTGAGAGCTGCAAATACTTTTTGACATCTAAAATGAAGATAACAC
>NW_005187463.1:1766177-1768007 GCF_000239375.1 Pundamilia nyererei | reverse complement strand
TTTTTTTACAACCATACAATCTGTGTTTGCATGTTGGAATGACTAAACAAGGAGAAACACAGTGACCGTAATGATCAATCTGTAACCGAGCTCGGGGCCTGACTAATAAACCCTAAAGGGAGTAATATTGATAAACCCCTTTAATTATAAGACGTTGTTCTACAACAATACAGTCATGGCTCCAGTGCTCCTGTATTGTTACATCTATATTTGAGCCTTGTTGTAAATAATGACAGTGTATATTTCTCTTGAGATCTCAGAGCATGTGATTCAGAGTTTGTGAATGACAACTCTCTTACTCTCCATACTGACTCTGAGGAGTAGAAGTAACAGGCCTTCATGCTGTCTTATAATACTTGAATAGATCCTACCTTAGGTTTCAAGCATTCTGCTGTGCTTAAAAAGCAATAATGTAAATATGTTTAATGTTCTGGCTTATTAAACAGAAACATCTGTTGTAGTTTCTTTGTAATAAGCAGGAGAACAGAGCTGCAAAATGCAAATGAACTTTGCCACTGATTGGCCTCTAACCAGCCAAAGATTCAGCCTCTCCTGCAGTAAGTAGCACCAAGCAGCTCACTTGGATACAGAAGAATTCGAAGTTTGGAAAGATGAACAATTTTAAAGCAAGCATGATGTAATTAGCACTTCTTTGAGCAACAATTTCACAGATCTGGACTGTTTAATATAAAAAAACAAAAAAACCCCACACCATTATAATTTGTTATACAGTAAAAAAATTTTTTATCTCAAAATAACATGTTGGAACATACTGGAATATTTAATGCCTATCATTAGAAATAAACCACTACAAAATTCCCTGGGCGTGGATACCTACATTCTGAGTACTTTAAACCTCTAACCCGCTCACCTAAACTGTTGATACTGGACTGCTTAATTTTGTCGACTGTGTCAACACAGCGTTTTCAGTTTTGGACCTGTTGTCGCTGTTTAGTTTTCCCATATGTTTCCTGTTTTATTGTGTTAGTCTTTTGTACATGTGCACTAGATTTAGCTTAATTACTCTGTGTCATTACTTAGATTTATTCCAGCTGTGTTCTTACCTGTTTCCAATCCTCTTCACCATCCAGTCTGTTTAAGCCCTCAGTTTCTCTCAGTTTCTTGTCTCCTCCCTGTTTGTGTTTCCTGTCATTCAGTCATTTATGTTCAGCTCTCTCAGTTCAGTCCATCCAGTCTTTATAATAAACATAGCACACTTTCTCAGCAGTCCTGCATTTGGGTGACAATTTTTAGAGTGAATACTCTAAATAACATTAGCCACAATGTATCAGTATTACCTAAAAGTACAACTAATCACATCTAGTTCTCTATGCATTTGTACAATAATAATAGTCAGCTTATTTCAAGACAACCTTAGTTGTCTTGAAATGAATAAATAAATAAATAAATAAATAAATAAATTATTTATTATTAATTATTTATTAATAATAAATAAATAAATAACACTGCATAAAAATGCAGTGTTATCTTTTAGTAGTACTTAAAGTTCTAAAGTTAGCTGCTGAGCTACTGTTAGCTACTCTGTCAGAAAACATCACTTTGTTACACTCCTTTTTCTGCCTTGTTACCCAACTATTACCATTTTAATACACAGCTGTAATAGAAAGCGCGACCAAGAGTTCAAACTTTTATCAGGGCCTTAGACCCCATGTATGTTCTCCTTAGTAGAAGTAAATAAATAAAAATAAAGCTTTTACACTGTAAAATCTAATTAGTTCCCATAACTTGAAAAAAATATCCAAACTCGTTGCATCAAAAAACAAATAAAGCTTACTTAAGAGAGGTAAGTTAGGGCAAGTTATTCATTCC
>NW_005187463.1:1760420-1765541 GCF_000239375.1 Pundamilia nyererei | reverse complement strand
AAAAAAAAAAGCCCTAATGCCACTCTGATGAATGGAAAGCAGCACAGAGACACACATGGCACATATGGTGTCTCATCAGCAAGAATATTCCTACAACCATTAAGATTCACACGCTTACACCAGCAATCAAGGGATCAAATGGATAAAAAGGGAGGGAGACACACAGTGGAGTACTGGAGTCGGTGGGGAATACTTAACAAAATGAGGAAGCAATCGTCCCACTGGGCGCAGAAGCCCACTTCCAGTAAATGAAATTCTTCTACTTGACTAAGTAGCTATTTTACTATGCTAATGAGAGTCCAGGACACTCTGTTAAACTCAGCCTAAACACAACCACAGTGAAGTGTGAAAACACAAGGTGAGCAATCAGAAGGTTGCTGATTGAAGCAATCAGACCACAGATGAACTTATCTAATGTGACTGCATGGGACGATAGCCCATAGCATACAGTATCAGATACGGGTCTGCAGAAAGAACATAAAGAAGTTTATGAATATAAAAGCTATGCCACAGTCTTTATTGCTAGGTTGCATCTCTGTAGTATATAAAACCGCCCTGTGCTCATGCATAGTAGGAACTGTTTCCAATTTTGTTTAATGTTTGATTGTGATTATAGACTGGAAATGCTCTCTTCCCGTGAAATGAAATTCTCTGACTCACTTGTGTATGAGCACTCCTGACTCCTAACACTAATTCCAGGTCTTTCAAGTCTCCTGACTGCTTTAGACTGTTCTGGTTGAGACATGATAGATGTGACAGCGATAATGTGTTATGTTTCTCTCCTTGTTTGTCATTTTGCACTTTCCGACTTTAATTTGGCACCTGTTCGTAGATCAGGAACAAACAGCATGTAGAACAATTCCACCGGTCCTGCACAACAAAGATCAACTTTGCCACATAATCAGTGTCCCTACTAAGACATGAAAATGAGTGTGTGTGTGTGTGTGTGTGTGTGTGTATGGTGAGCACCAACAGGAGGCATATTCTCTCACCTGCTCCAGCTCTGGCTGGCATCAGCTCATCCTCCCCATGGCTACAGTGCAACTACCCCCTCTTCATCAGGTCGTGGTAAATAGTGCATGGTTCCGTGTGTTATTTGATTATTACACATGCACTTATCATACACCTCCTCTCTCATCTTAGATCACATCCGGTGTGTCCGCCTTCCTCCTTTCCAGCTATTCTCTGTTGAACATTCCCACTGGTCTGGAAAACTCCCCAGCAAAGATACTCATGTCCCGACACCTCTGCCCTGTGCCTCCATTCACCTGCCCAACATATTCTTGGGTTGTTGTAATAAACACCCTGAAATTTTCTCGCTTGCTCTCAAGATTTAAGCATCTGTCTCAGCAGTTCTGTTTCGGTCCACTATTTCTGGCGAAAATCATGAAACAGGGTGAGGTGTTCAATTATCAGCTAATGCACCAAGAAAGCTTGGTTAGAAATGTTATTATAAGCTGGTCAACAGTTTAACATTTTTGCATGGGGACACATGAGGATTTACTCACTTTTGGAACCAGCCTCAAGCGACCACTTGATAAAGTACAGGGCAGTTCTTTTACTCTTCTTGCACTGGCTTAATTTTTGAGTTGGTTTATTCTACCTAACACCCTGAAACTCTAAGTCATCATCACCAATGACTCTAACCCTAACCCTGTGCAATAAGAATATGCAATTCTTAGCAATCAGGAAACAAATTAAATGATAATTTTAATGGACACATATCAAAAACTACTGTTTTGCCTTTCTTCAAAGTGCAGAATTACACTGTGGTCAGGGTTATCACCTTTGATAACTGAGAACTCAGAGGATTAAAGAAGAAGATTTCATTTGGAATAAAAGAGCAAAATTTATCACATAAATGTGTGGTGGGGCTGAGGGAGTACAGTAAGCAGATGGCTGATGTAGACAGCCTGGATGGACAGAAGATGGACAGCCTAGATAAGATGAAGATGTTGAGGAGGAGGGAAGCACGATAGGTGGCTTGAAAGTCACAGTGACAGATGATTATGAATTTAAAGGACAGGGGGTAGGGGCCTGATTGGTTCAGAGAACGTGGGAAGACAGATTATTGGACAAAAATAGTTACACTGACATTTTGAATGAGGTGAATTTGACAGCGAGGAAAAACAGAAGCGATGAAGAAAAACAGAGTGTTAATAATGGACCATTTCACTGAGAAGAACAGAAACCGAACATGACAGATCTCCCTTTATTGAACTCATAGAGAAACTTTAAATCAACTCATTTCCTTATGTTATACTATTACATAAATATTATACTTTTTTAATTGGAAAGCAGATGTATAATACAACAACATCGATGGTTAGCATTTTTAGAGGGTTAGGGTTACCCTCAGGTTTTGAATAAGAGCTAAATCTTGCCTGATTTTCCATAAAGTTTTAAGGAGCATAAAGGTGAATAAATAAACCGATTACACTAGAAAATATAAAGGGTGGTTAGTACTGTTGTGTCCCAGCAAGAAGGTCCTGAGTTTGACTCCACCATCCGGTTTAGGGTCTTTCTGTGTGGAGTTTGCTCTGGGTTTGTTCTCTGGGTATCTGGATATTATCGTAGGGACATCACATGGAATTCAGAGATTTGCTGATTGTAAACTGTGTTAGCGGTGGTAAAAAACAGGCTTCTGCCATAACAAACACCCCACTCTCCTTTATTAATATTAAATGTGATGCTGTTTTATCACAATCTGCAACTAGCTCATGAGCCACAATGCTGAACATTTTATGAAAGGGTTCAGATCCCTTTTGCATGATTCTCTTTGAACACAATTTTAGGAATGGAGCTTGAATCTTTATGAGTAATGTTGTAACCCTAACCTCTTTAAAAATAAACCATGCCATTTTAATGAGTACATAACTTATTTTTCAAAATATAGGGATGGAAAAAAATGGAGCTTGGCAACTTGGCAAAAATTTGGATCTTTTGGTTACGTTATCATCACATGACACATCAATATTGCAAACAAGGGACTCTGTAAATACAGGACAGTCACCATGACACAGCACATAGATGATAAAACTACCTGTGGCGAGGAGTGGAACAGCAAGTGAACTCCTTTTTGTTGTTTGGACAATTTTGCTTATTTAACCTTGAGCTCAAACTGGGCTCTGACAGCCTTGAAAGTATCAAAGAAGGCTATCAGTTGTTTCCTTGAATGTTGAGTAAGACAACGCAGGGTCTTAGTCACATCGTCCATGAATCGACTTGCTCAGTGAAGTTAATTCACTTTATTATTTTTAGAATCACACTAGTGATTGGCTGAGATGTGGAGCAGCAGTTGCTGATTAGTTATCAGACAGGCCTGTCAAGGGAAATGTCAACAAATGTCTCCACAAAAAAGTGCAGATATTCAGGATGTCTAGAGGAGAGTTGGAGCCTTAAAATGACATCTTAAATGACCTTTAGTGTATTCAGTGGTCTAATCCCAACAGCTCCAGGATGTAGTTTGGAGGGTCACAAAGAAAACACTCTTGTAAAATAGGTTTTATTATTATGCTGTGACAATAAAACAATGTCCCCCATAACTTTCAGCGCTGTTATGGAGAATGTAAATTCTGCACGTATTTAATTAATTTTTATTATATTCAAAATGATAGTGTGTTTAATAAGGACAGTTAAAAAACTGGAACAGGGATAAGGAAGGTGAGATCAAAACGGGACAAAGGATACTAATATGAGAAAGAATAAGACCATTTCAGTAAGTATATGCATTTTTCTTATCTTTAGCATCCAACCCTTTCTGCTCCCCCTGTCTATCCTTTGAAAACAGCTAATATATCTCAGATGTGTTATAGCAGACTGCAGACAAAAGGTCAAAGAGAGTCAGGTCTGCTCTGCATGGCAGGAGCAATAAAAGACTGGAAAAATGGTGTAACTCTAAAGAAAAGCACCTGGTGGAACATCCTACATCTAATTAATTTAATTTACAACACGTCAGTAACTGACCGTGTATGAAAAGAGCCTCCCAGAGAGGCTGAGTCTTTTAGACATACTAATGTGGAGGGATTAACCACCAAAAATACTGAACTATTTACCCACTAAACCTTTTGCAAAGAAAAAAAATATCACTAAAAGATTGAGAAATCTCTACATGCAAGGACACTGAAAGACTCACTACAAGGCTGCATGGGGTGAGGGTCATTTCAGAAACAAAACACTGTCGTTTGTTTAAAGTCTAATGTGCAAATACAAATATTCAAATGCAGGAATATCCTGTGGTCTGTCAAAATCTGATATTACCTCTAGAAATCAAAGGTAAAGAGGCTTTTCAGTACCCTACCTCAAAAGCCAGCATTGTTTGCTAAAGCATATAGTTAGGGCTGGATCAGGTGACCCTGAATCCTCCCTTGGTTACGCTGCAAAAGGTTTAGGCTGCTGGAGGATTCCCATGATGCACCGAGTGTTTCTTCTTCAGTCACCTTTGTCACTCACTATTTGTTTACACACCTCTCTGCATTGAATCAGTACTTAATATTAATCTCTGCTTTTGTCTTTTGTCCTGTTTTCCTCTCTTCACCCCAGCTGGTTGCGGCAGATGGCCCCGCCCCTCCCTGAGCCTAGTTCTGCTGGAGGGTTCTTCCTGTTAAAAGGGAGTTTTTCTTTCCCACTGTCGCCAAAGCGCTCGTTCATAGGCGGCCATATAATTGTTGGGGTTTTCTTTTTATTTTTGTAGGGCCTTCGCCTTACAATATAAAGCGCCTTGAGGCAACTGTTGTTTGGTGTTGAAAATCAGTAAAATGTGAGTAAGAAAGTGAAAGTAATTAAGTAAGTGAATAGGTAGGTACTTCACTGGTCCCACATGGGGACCTGGGAAATGATTGTGTTACAACAGCATGATAAAGAGTAAACATATTTCATGATTAATCCCGGCAAACCACATCCTGCATGTATTCCAGCGTGGCTCCATATGAGTCAAATGATACATTGGTCTACCTTAAAGTTTATGTTAGTCAGCCAGTGGAAATACTCAGTGGATCATTAAAAAAAAACAGATGCCTTAAGGTGCTGATATATATATATATATATATATATATACACACACACACACACACACACACACACATACAGTGAACTGTGAGGAACTGCTAGTTTTTGAAGTCA
>NW_005187463.1:1753387-1758795 GCF_000239375.1 Pundamilia nyererei | reverse complement strand
TGACCCCAATTGAGGTAAAAAGTCCAAATGAGATGTTACACTGCAGCATGTCATACATGTCATGTCCCTGACATCCTGCTTGTCTTGCTGCCATCAAATTTAAAGAGGATATACATTTTTAAGCGAACAAACAAAGAAAGGAATGTGGAAAACAGCTTAAATTGCAGTGTGCTTTTTTTTTTTTGCATTTTACACCCGACTCTTGCATTTAGTTTTGTGTTGAGTAAAGATGTGCCATTTCCATGCTTATCATGCAATATGGAATACTGCCTCAGCAGTTCTACTCATTCAAGGTGAAGATAATCTGAGAAAATGTCACAGAATAGAAAACTGTCACTGCTGCCAGGGCGTGCTCCCTTTTTCTCTCCATCTGCAAATCTGAATTATTTAAATACTGTCATCATATTCTACTTTATTATTTTAGTTACTGGAAACATGAGCTTTTAATTACAGCCTTACTTGACACCTTATAATGAAATCAATTACAATTATAAGACATAATCTCTACAGTATGCATAACAGGTAAATTATCTATACTATTATCATTTTCTACTTAAATTTGGCTTTCTCCTTCCATCTCACTTACATTTCATCATTCCCCGTGGATCTGCACTTTCTGAGGCGTGATATGCGGCTCGTCACATAACCTTCTACTCACCCCCTCTTCAGATGCCAAGCTGTTATTGAATCCGTAGCACAGCAATGTCCTTGGAATGTAATCTCACACATAAAGAAGAAGAGCTTATTCAGCCACATCTGAAACTCGACCTACTGTGCACCGCATCTCAACATTAAACTGGTGGAACTCACAGAGAACACGAGTGCTCAGTGAGCAAGCTTCAATCCTGGCTTCCTTGATATGATTTCAACATCTAATCACATTTTTTTAGACAGGATAATATGATTATTTATATGGAAACCAAATGTAGTGGGGGATTATTGGTAATAAAATGATGCTGGATAACTGGGTGCGTTTTGCCTCCCTGTTGAAATGGCAACAAATCTGCAGTCTCTTGTTCTGGATGGAATTTAGATAAAGAGCGCCTGAAACCTTCAAAGCCAAGATCAAACAAAAACTTTTACTTATGTGTTCCAAGGATCATAGAGAGGAACGGTCCACAATATTAAATTCTCTAAGGCTTACTTTGAGACAGCAGGCAGGAAACCTTACTGCTCAACTCCACAGGTTTCTGAGGCAGGGCCACTGAAGCTGTTTTGTTATGTGGAAAACTATAATTATGTAGCTATAGCACTAATGTTGGACTATTTGGATTAAACCCCCAAACTACCAGTGAGACAGCTTTCTGAAGTTAGTTTTGACATTTTAGTCCATAAGACTGCGTTAGACTTTTATGGTTATCACTCATTTTATTCTAGACCTGAGCACTGTATGCCTCTGTCCACATCCATGCTTTGGCTGTGCCAGAAGCCATAAATGAAATGCAGATTCAAACTAGAATTAATTTACATCATGCAATTTGCCTCATTTCAGCCACCAAGCACTTTTGGAAAAACTTCCCAGAGAATGTCTGGGTTTTTTTTGGTTTTTTTGCAGTTCTGTGTCGAATCGCAATACAATTTTGTCTTTATTTCGAAGGCAACTGCGTCTTTTTTTTTAAACATCTATGCATCTGCAAGCGAATGCAGCTTCTCTTTAAATGTGTTGGTATTGGTGTTTACAAGAGATGTGAGTCTGCTAACCAGATGTCAGCTCACACTAAGAAAAAAAGACAAATTGATGGGAAATGTGAGTTTTGATCAGGATATGGAGTTCTACATAAGTGTTTATTTACTGAAGTCACAGTTAAAGCTGCATTTATTTGTGGAGAGCAGATTTCTGTGTTCAATTTGAATCGCTATTACCAGACTAAACACATAGATAAATGCGCGGAAGAGAAGAACTTGACTGATACAGAGCAGTGACCAACATCTGATTCTCTGATGTGGATTTTAAAGAGTATTTGGTGCGCTAACATACCCTGAAAAAATGTCACAACATAACTGAGCTGTGATGTCCATGACCCAGCCCAATTACTCATCTTTGCACGTGGGACAATTCAAGAGTGGGACAAACTGGTCGGCATTACAAATGTGACAGGGAAAAATGTTGGATTTCTGAAGTGGATGCAAGATAAAGTGCTACAGTATTTCTGAGTCTCAGTCAGCTCAAAATTGTGAGATGTACTGTAACTCAAAATAACTAATCTACAGATGCAGTCTGACTGAAGCGCCAAAAAAGATGAACAGAAACAGATAAATGATGCAGGAAGGACTGCAACCATCGGCAGTTCAAGCTTACTTGTTGATAAGTGGATGCCGTTTTACTCTCTGTCCATGACCTTGTACCAACTGCCAGACACAGAACATCTTTCAACTAGCCCACGGTTAAACAAACATGTGCACCTCATTCCTCCACATCTGTGCACCTTCCTCACATATCGTGTAGCAAGAACCTGGGAGGCAGCAGTTCACTTCTTGCTCTCACTTATTTTTAGAAAAGTTCTGAAGAAATTAAATAGCAAGTATATATACAGTTTTTCAGCAGCACCATTACTACTACTACTACTACTACTATTGCTGTAGGGATGGCAGTCATCCTTTTGTTTGATGTAAGGCTGGAAACACACAATGATAGTCCTTAGGGGATCATTCTTATGCATTTACAGCAGCCTTCATCAACCCTCACCTGCTGGTTTATGTTATTCTCTAATTAACCTGCAAAGCTTGTGTTATCCCTGCTCATCGAAGCTGTTCGGTCTATTTTATGCTAAGTTGCACAAAATAAATATGCTAAAGCAAGATGCATATGGTAAACATAATGTTGGCATTTAACTAAAAGCATTACAGTGCCTATCATAAACAGATACAGATTTGACATTGTTGATGGGCTAAGTGTTGCGCTACGAGTTGATAAAAATATAAAAATTATTTCATAAGCATGTTGTGTTCTAAATGTTAATTTAGAAATACATTGACAGTTATTATTATAGATGGCAGATATGAGGTTTTTTTTTTAATATAACAGCAGTGAGGACAGTGTTTAATGGATATAATGGTTATACACAGTTATATAACAATCCCAGCAGCTCCAGGATGTACTAATTTTCATTTTCAATAAATTATATTTAAAATCACTAAGCATAATATCATGTCTTGGGTAAATATTGATATTGTGTGATAGCTTCTCCAAAACCAAGTGCTGTAAAATCTAATACTCTCCCTCCTGCCTGAAACATTAATTAAAGACTAAAATGCATTCATTAATATCAGAAAGGCTATTTACACATTTTAAATACAGCTGTAATTCAAACTTCAGCATAAACACATATAAGTGAATTGATCTGATTTTCTGACTATTTGGGAGCTCCTTTATAGGTTTGAATGCTACCCGTAAATAGGTAAATGCAGCAGTTTATCTAAATAATTACATGTTTTTCTTTGATGTAATTGCTTTTGCCAAATCAAGAAATGCAACTACTGTTTGACTGAGTTTGGTTTCTCTATGGAGAGGTGAAGGCCATTATGGGCCTTATTTAACAGGACATATTTCATAAAATATTCAGAACCCTTCACTTCAGATCAAGGTCTAAATTGGTGTTCTTGCTGTTCAATCTACAGTCGACAACTGATAATGACTAATTTGTTAAACACAAACACGTCTGTAAATTACAAAAGCTTCGTTACAATTCCAGCTTTATCTGATTATGAGCATTCAACCTGACTGCAGTCTAGTCCAGTTTTGACAGGACGTTATTTTGAAAGACATAAATTTACAATATAAGGTCCTCCAATACACATTATATGGTAGGACAAAACAAAACGCCAAACAGAACACATTACAACACAAGTAACTGTAAATCTGCCGCCTCCTCTTACATACTCAGGAAAACCAAACTTCTTCCCCTTCATCAACCCTGATCCAGCCAGTTTTCACCCCAGCAGAGACTCACAGGGCAGCAGACACACTGCTCCCATTACAATTAGTAATGCAGCAGTACTTACAGCAGCGTGCTTTCTTCCCATCCTTGTATCTTGCCTCCCTCTATTGTGTTACAAATCCACTGCCCAGTGAAGACCTCTGTCTGACCTAGTTACATATATACAGCAAATAAAGGTCAAACGACAGACTTAGGAAGAGCATTTTCTGGCTGGTGTGTGTGTATATTCATAATGCTTAACTGGGTTAGAAATGAGTGTAAAGCTGTCTTCTTAAAGCTCTTAGAGATTGACATGTTAGTGTCCGTGTGTATATGCACATGTGCACTGAGGGAGACATCTGTTTTTCTGCCCTGAGGGGTGAAAACGAAAGAAAAAGGCAGCAGTGACAGACAGTAAGCAGTAGTTATTTATCAGAATGTGAGGAAGAAGAAAAGTCTAATCCTGGAAAATTACTCTGAATGTCATCAGCAAAATAACACGCTGTCTAGACTTTGGCAACACATGATCTGAAACAATAACTTCTTAAACGTTGTGTAAAAATCAGCATTTTGTTCTAACAGTATTGTGTTTATCACAACTCACACAGCACTACAATCCCGCTGTGTCTTCGCAGAAGAAATGCTCTAATCTTATAATCGATATCTGATTGAGGACATCATGAAGCAACATTTGGGCTTGACACAAATCAGCTAAATCAGTCTGAATGCTGCTAAGGGCAAAGTGTCAGAGACTGGCCACATCTACATAAATTTGTCATCTGATAAGGCAGTGAGATAACACTTGGGCCCTTCACACTTCTCTTATTCAGTGTCTATGAAAGAAAGCTGTGGTTTTTTGCACAGTTGATCATTGCTCATGATCAATAAACAACAGAGAGGGGGAGACAGTTATGTGTACAAGGTAAGAAGAAATAATTCAGTCACAGAAATACCAAGAAAACAGATATATTTCTACTAAAGTCAGACCCAAAAGCTGTGTCCCGGCCTAGATATTTAATCGTCTGAAAATGTTAAATGAGTACTGCTAGTGACAAGCAGAGATAGGCAGTAAAGCGTTACTATAATCTTTCACGGGAACGTGAAATTCACAGAGAAAACCCCGTATCCCCCCACTGACATGACCGCTGTGGCACCGGGGACACCTCCAGCCTCACTCCTGCTAAACAGGTGAAAAAAGACTTAGTGGGAAAGGACTTAGTGCACAGAAAACCAGCTACACTAGCTCTGCCGCAAAATAATCCACTTGTGTATCATCAGCACAAGGCTAACTTGACTGATTAAATTCTCTTCTCTATTGAATTCATACAAAAAACAGACACATATGGCGTTATAAACGACTATTTCTTGGTAGAAATTCTCTTTTGTACGAAAACTTCGGCAACGGAGTAGCAAAATAAGGTGTCTTAATTAACCCTTGTATGGTGTTCGGGTCTGTGAGACCCGTGTTCAGTTTTTTTCAAAAGAAAAATT
>NW_005187463.1:1751482-1753292 GCF_000239375.1 Pundamilia nyererei | reverse complement strand
GGGAAAAAATTAACCATGTTTGCTGTTCATATGTCTTGTAATTGGGATGAAGTAAACATCTGTTGAGTAATTTAACATAAAATTGTTTGATAGTGTTAATTTGGAAAGCCAAAACTCTAGCGGGTCCACCAGACCCATGAACACTGGCTGAGTAACAAAAATACGAACACCACACAAGGGTTAATAAGCTTTAGAAATGCTGAAAAGATGATTTCGTAACCTTGGTACATGTGCAGGTTAGGTGTTTTTTATCTGCATGTGAGGAGAAAGCTAAGACTTATTTTCTCTTTGCTAATTTTAGCTTTGGCTGAGCTGAATCTCAGTCAGTTACAATAAAATAGAGTCACATTTAAACCTCTGAGTATAATGTTCTTACAGTGAGAATATGTTTTTTCTCAAGGCTTAAATTTAGGACATTTATTAAACTAAAATGTAGAGTACTGGAATGTCTGATAAAGACACTCTTTAAACTAAAATGAGTGTACGCATTTACAGTTATTTTAAGCTTCACTGTATGCTTCTGTAAGAATCAAATAAGCTGACAGCCTGACATGGGAAAACAAAAGAACTCTGGTAGATGCTGTGTAGAAGAGACTAAATCAGCATCGACTGGTTATACTCTATAGGTGAGATTCTGAGAAAAAGCAATAACAGAACTGTAGTGAAGCTACTTAACTACAGTCAAGACTAAGCCACACTATCAGCCACTGTTTTCAGGCTCCGTTCTCAAATTCATCTACCCATTTATTTTCTTAATCACTCATCCAGTTTAGGGTTGTAGGGGTGCTGGAGCTTATCCCAGCTTTCACAGGGAGAAAGGCAGACTATACCCTGGACAGTTCACCAGTCTACTGCAGGGCCATCACATAGTGAAAGACAATCATTCACAATTTAAAATGACCAATTAAGCTAATATTCACGCCTTTGGACCGTGAGAGGCAGCCACAGCACCTGGAGTGAACAGCCGGTACATTTGATCCAGGACCTTTTCTTGTTATGACGTAACAATATTAGCCACTACACCACCCAATCTCACATTAATATGCAGGTTCTGTATGCCATTGCAAAGACGAGGCAAAGACATTAATGATACTTTGGTAGTTTGCAACTGCTGCAAAAAATAAACTAAAGCTAGATGTAGCACAGTAAAACCTGTAACACCCACCTGCACACTTCGGGTACCTCTGCTAGAAACAGTGGATTATTCTTTCAAACTTCTAAATTTATTTTATTGCCGTGGTCCCACAGGTACAGACATCAATCATAAAGAGGATAAATCACTGGAAGGTATCAACTCCCCAAGCACTAAAAGCTTTTATTTTTTGTTTGCTGTGAAGTAACATTTTTATTTTATAGAGTTGGGCACTACCATGAGTAGTAAAATCACTACTGAGACCAAAAATGTCTAAGTAAGTGACGGATCAACAATCTTTTTCTTAAATAAAGAAGCTTCAGTTAAGGATATCCAGATTATCACATGACAATCAAGTTGGGAAGGCCATAAAGAACGCAGTTGAAGGCAGATGGTGGGAGAGCCATTTCATGCTGATCATCACCTTCCTTTCTGTCTTGTGAGACAGCGAGGAGCTCTTGATCTACAGAGAAAGCAGTTAGCTGTAAGTTTTATTGAATTTTGCTCCTTTTGTGCAGTATTACCAGTTCCATATTTAGTTATGTAACAATTCTGCTCAATATAGATCAAACAGAATTTATAGACAGTGATTTTTTGTACTCAAAGAGAAACATAAGCATGCAAATTGAATGCATTAATAATAAATAGAATGCAAAAGTGAAGCTACATACATATATA
>NW_005187463.1:1739086-1751157 GCF_000239375.1 Pundamilia nyererei | reverse complement strand
CACACACACACACACACACACACACACACACACACACACACACACACACACACAGAGTGCTAATGTAACGTAATAATACCCACAGGTGCAAAGTAAATATTTACACATACTAATTTACAATCTCAGCTTGCAGTAATGTAACGTTTTAAATACACGCCCAGAACCTACTGTCTAAAATAGCGGTCACATTATGTGTGTTCTGTTGAAAGCTGCTGTGCCACTGATTCAGGACTATACAGCCAGCACCACTCAAACTGAGCAGCAGAGCAGTCTCCACGGGATTCTGCAGGGCAAACGTTCCTGCACTGGAGAGAAGCAAAGTAAAGACACAAAGGGAGTAAATGTTGTCTACAAACCTTTACCAAGCAAACAGTCAAAAATACTGCCAAGAAAACAAAAACTTGGAAAATGCTTTAGGAAGGCAAAACAGAAATGGAAAATTTAGTTAGTATTTCATTCATTCTAACTTCTTTAATACCTCCTTTGCCTGCCAAGTTTGGACTGACGGGGAACACTGGCCTTGTTGTGAACCTGGTCAAAGAGCAGAGCCATGTGGCACTCTAAGGAAAAAAACATTATTGCCATCATTAGTTGGCAACAGAACATTCAATACTTTGGGTAATTTTAAGAAAAGTCTCTTGCTAAACAAAAGGATAAGATATATGCTAAATGCATGGCATCTTTTTACTTTTATTTTAATTACGCTGTTAAGCACAATGAATGACCAAGGTTGTGCTTAAAATGTTTACATTTTTGAAATAAAGTTGAGGGGTGTATGATGTATTTGAGAGATAACTGATTAAAGCTGCTGTGAATAACAGAGGGACAGTGCGTGTTAATTAACTAAAACATGACATTTTAGCCTCGGCCCCACATCTGACCAACTCTCAATCTGATTTACAAAAACAGAAACATGAGATGAAATATGGAAAAGTTATGACAGAAGGTTAGTTTAAGAGACAAAGAGGCTTTTAGCAGGATTCTCCTGCACATGCTCGTTGGACACTCCATGTACGTAGAAGCACACAGGCACTCGACCTGTGGCTGTGAAAAACTGGTGCTTTTGTCTGCTACATTTACTCCAGCTGACAGAGACAGTAATGTTGGTTTCCAAACCCTTTGGCTTTGTAGCTGTTTCATTTTTAGTATGGCAGTAAATGCATTCAACTCTGAGGTTGTTGTCAAAGCAACATTAAAGTATTTTTGTTCTTTAAAGAGTCTTATTTTGTATGAAGTACTGTTTTGTCAGGATGACTGCAGTCCAGGACATGTTGTTTCCGTGTGGAGTAAATTATATTTTGCCATATGAGCACCGCCCCCTGACCTTTTCATAGGTAAAAATGGAAAGCCAAAGGTGGTGAGAGCAGAAGCGATCCTCATACAAAGGGTACACCCTCATAGATTTTATGGCAGCTTCTCAAGGCTGGCTCATTTAAGTTGGACATTCAAAATTGACAATTCTTTCTGAAAACCACGGATACAGTCACCACTGTATCAGCCTGTATCTGGTTTTAATCAGCATACAGTTCAAATGTCAGCATCCACATGCACACGGCACCTCCGCGAGGACCCCTCTTGATGCTCAGTTTTATGTAAAGCTACTGGAACAGCACACTGGGACTTCTAGAGAATGCCTTTTATAGAGAAGACCTTGCTTATTTAGATAGTAAATATTACAACAGCATAGCTCCGTGATTGCCAGTGATACCCCTCAGCCAGTGTTGGGAAGGTTACTTTTAAAATGTATTCCACTACAGATTACAGAATACATGCCCCAAAATGTATTTTGTAACGTATTCCGTTACATTACTCAATGAGAGTAACGTATTCTGAATACTTTGGATTACTTAATATATTATCATGCTTTTTACAACTACATGAATGTACTATTGCTGTGTGATTTATTACTATTACTGAAGGTTATTCGACATAGCAATACCAACTAGATTTTTAAATCTTAATATAAAATGAGTAACAGTAGGGTGGACATTAGGTAAGGCAGCACTGTTTGCAGCGATCTCGTATAGAAAACTATCCTGCGTGTATATAAAAAAGGTCTGCTGCTCCGAACCGTAGTAAAGGGACCTCTGGTTAATATGTCGGGTTCGTGTCGGGCTTGTAGCTGAAAACTAGCTTTACTTTGTTGTCTGGGTCAACTTTGCTAGCGAGAGACAGAGAGAGGCATTGAAAGGCTGCTCCAATGGAACTTATTGTTTCGGAGGAAAACATGAACACAGTGTACAGTCGAGTCTTAATAGCTTACTTACAACTGGGCTACACTGCCCATGAGGCTACATTCCTTAGGGCTATGCCTGTAACACTCTGCCTATTGCCCTCATATTAAATAATTTTTTGAACAACAATTTAAAAAAATATTTCGTCACATCATTATGCGCAAGTAGAGGTGAAATGGGCCACAAGATTGAGACCCAGAAATTAGAGCCTCTTAATGCGTTTTGTTTGGGTTTCCACCAGCGTGGAATGACCAAAAATAGAGAGGGGACAGCCTAACATACGAAACAGGAAAAGACCGCTGTGTAATCCATTTATTTTAACAAAGTAACTGTATTCTGAATACCACCTTTTTAAATGGTAACTGTAACGGAATGACCACACATACACCGCCCGATAGAGTGATGAGAATACCCCGTCAGCCTTTTACAACTGAGGGATAAAAACATACAAGCTACATACATACAAACATACATGGTGCTACATGTCCTCAATGACACCACTTTCCCCGAAAAACATAAATTGAACAAAACCTAATCACATCATGTTGGCCAGTTAAGCAGTAACAATCGACTGTGTTGTGAAGTAACAGCTGCAATTCAGACCACTGTGTCATTCACACTATAGTTAGCAGCACTAATGTCGGTCTAGTGGGTGCCACATATGTCCGGCCTGGGGCAGGACATATGTGGCACACTGCCAATCACATCTCAGATTACCTTTGCTTGCTGGTGAAGGAGATGAAAGGGGACGTGAAGGTGAAGCACAGTTGTTTTTTAAAAAATATCTTTTGAAAGTGTAAAAAGCATTTTTAGTGCCAGTTATCATTTATTTAAAAACTGCTGAAAGGGAGGATTGAAGAAGCCTTCTATAATCACTCAGAATGTCTCCTCACAGTAAACAGATTACGACAGGCAAAAGTTCCTGGGATTAGACTACCCTTCTTCTACAGTTTCAACTCCTGAAGAAGAACGTGTAAATGACCCTTGTTAAATTTATTTTTACAAAACATTATTTCCATACAGTCAATTAACAGCAGCCTTCCCAGTGAGCATGACCCAGTATTAAAGTCAAAATCATTAATCCTCATTATGTTTTTGATATTACTTTATTTATTACAGGCACTCAGTGAAGTTGAGGAAATGTTATTCCAAGTATTAGCTAGTAAAACCTCATTGATTTCTCACTGCAGTGCAAGGATATTTATATTTATACTCACTCAGGGAATGAAACATTGACAGAGTTAAGGAGATTAAGCCCACTGCTCCATTTACTGTTTACATAATCTACAAAGCTGCTTCAAATTTTAATCATTCATTCATTCGTTTGTTCATTCATTCCAGTATTTTGCCTGTTGTTTTCACCCCAGTCTAGCACCTAAAACACGTCAGGAAACTCAAAACTTTGTGTGATTTCATGAACTGATACATATAAGAGAACAGATGACTGTTGTTTTCTGCCGTGTTTTTGTTGTTGGTATTCTCTTATTGCTCTCGAATCTCTTCCTCTTCCATGTGTCAACTTCACTCCTCTGTTCCTTCTCGTTTCCCAAACCCGTCATTGGTGCCTTATTAACACAGTATTACCTTATCAAACATCTTCCAAGTATGCCAACCATGTCACAAATTATTTAGGTTATCATTTCATGTATATAATTAAAATACCATTTTTCTTTGCTTTGTCTGTACTAAGAACAACCTTATGAAGTTCATGTCAGTGTGACAATGACATTGGCTGGTTCTGTGTCATTCCACTCATTACAGTCTTCGTATTTTTTAATGCTCACATGCAGTAGTAGCCATAACAAAGTGATGAATGTACTGTGAGTTATTAAATTATGAGATGGAAGCAGTAAATGCATTGTCTTTACATTCCTTTATAAATACTACAATCACAGACGGGAAAATGAGTGTAAACGTACCAGACAAATTGAGGGATGCTAGCTTGTCAGGTGGTATGTTTTCCATGAAGTGTTCCACCCCCAGGTAAATAAAGCCACTGCATCTGCACAACATTTGCTCCATTTCTGACAGGCTTAACAAATATGAAGACATGTTAGCAAAGCAGAAGTGACTGGTCGTGTGTTGAATATAACAGATACAGTTGGCTGTTGCTGTGCTCAAAGAGCCAAGAGGGAAAAAATGGTGTATAACTTTGATTTGCTGCACTCTAAGACTCACCTGGGTGTCTGTTTGCTGCCCATGAAGCCCTCCCACAGATGAGTTACATGCTGGGTTTCCAAAATCTCCTTCATCTTCATGCTCAAACTGGTCCCTTCTGTGTGATATAGTGTATATTATTCTAGACATCTTAAACTTCAATCAGAGCTCCCTGACCTGCTGTCCATCTACACCAAGCGGTGCAAGTCCAAAGCTAGGAAGATTATGATGGACCTCTCCCATCCCAACAATGGACTCTTCTCACTGTTGAGGTCTGGGAAGCGCTTCCGCTCCCTTAAGGCCAAAACAGAGAGAATGAGGAGGAGCTTCTTCCCCCAGGCTATTCAGGCTCTGAACCAGGTGTAGGACTGGACTCTCCCAAACACGTCACTATAAGACTGGACTCTCACACACGTCACCACACGCACCACCACACATTTCCTATAATCCTATAATTCCTATAATTTATAATCCTTATCTTTATAATCTCTTCTGCTATTTGCACATTCTTTACTGTAAATTCCTAAGTTAATTTGTAAATTTTTGTAGTAAATTGTAAATATTGTAAAACTTTTCTTCTGTCATTTAATGGTCGGGCATTGTACAGCTACAAGCATTTCACCCCCATGTCATACTGTGTATGGTTGTGTGTGTGTGACAAATAAAATTTGAATTTGAATTTGAATCTAACCTACAATGACCAGTTGCATGTCTTTGAATATATCCATCCATCCATCCATCCATCCATCCATCCATCCATCCATCCATCCATCCATTCTCTTCCGCTAATATTAACAAATTACTTACCAAAGTGGCCATCATTGTAAGGATCAACGAGATCTTTAAAAGGCATGTTAAGAAGTATAACGGACCTGAATTAAATGAACTGAATTAAATACCCAATCGTATATGTGAAATTACATATTTCTGTTTAACAAAAGTAATTCTGAAAAGATACATTTGAAGTTACGCATGTCCACTGGAAAGGTGTTAGAAGGCAGCACATGACTGGCAGGTACCTGGGTAAACAAATTTTAGTTTTTACAGCTCAAAGCAGCTAAAAATGTATACAAAGTGGAAATAAATAAATGACATATCACATAAATGTGCAAACATGCAAATATTCTTTTGTACACACTTATATGTGCCAACTAATGTATATCACGACTGAGAAAACAGAAGCAGAAAAGAGGGTTTGATGAAAAAACAGAAGTGATGCACAACAGGGGATAAATACCCAGAAGCTTGAACTAGGTAGGATCTTTATGAAAACATTATGTAATTGATTGAAAACCACACTTAAAAGAGACGCGGGGAGCAACTTAAATAATTGCCAGTGCTGACAGGAGGTAAAAGGAATATTGCTTTCTGTATCTGGCAGGCCCAGATTAATTTACTGAACTCACCGCTTTGATGACTTGGCTTTGATCTCCCCTCGTTTTAGTTCCCTTGCCACCTTTGGTCTCCTTTTTGTTGTCACTTTCAACTGCCACAAACAGGAAGCAGAATTAATACATACACTTGTCTGCAGGGCAGACTACACAGCTTTTGGACTGGTAAATAATTTTTATTTTTTTAAAACAACTTTCTCAGAGACAGCAAAGTCATTGGCACTTATTGGTGACAGAAGAACCAAAGGTTTCCTCCTGGCTGCAACGCCTTTGCAAAGGAAAACACTTGCTATTAGCATGTGTTATCATTTTCAGTGCATTACTCAAAACTGATGCTTTATACATTATAAATAAGGTAGAAAACATTAAGTTTATTTTTATTATTCTGTTGTTCCATTTTTAGTGTCAGGCCATTAGCAGGCTGTAGAAGAAGGCTCCATCTGTTGGCTGACCAGTCCAACACTATTCCAAAGTGAAATCTGTTCAAATGTTGCAAAGATACTGAATGCAACAATTCAACTAATTTGGCATATCCCAAACTTCCATTTGATCTTTTAGGAAAAAGCAATTTTGAGTAAAATAACAAAGAGAATAAAAAATAAAACCGTAACATCTCTTAAAACGAAAGTAGGTAAACTACCTATGAACATCCATTCTGATATACACATTTTAATAACCCAACCGCCTTGATAACAAACGTCCTACTATAGCATGTACTCAAACATGTCATTAAAGTCAGATCTTTGCATAATGCACATCTCAGAAAAACGCAAAGTTACTTTTCATTTTTTTTAACGATTATAAACATGCATCCTCATCAGGTTACGCCCTTTAACCCGAACATCATTTACTAAAACTTATTTATTTAATCTATTCATAAATATCAAAAACTAGTTCATGCATTATAGTCCTTACAATCCTTTATTATCAGGCTAAGGCTCCATGAAGAGCCATCAGCTGAACCGAAAAGCCAAAATAAGAGTATTAAGAGAGACTAACAGAGAGACATATTTCTCCCATATCAGCTTGTCTCCAATCCTGAATGTAGAATTCTTCTTTTTACATACAATGTCCTGAATAATCAGGCTCTGTCGTCTCTTAAAGAACTCTTAATAGCTCATAATAATCATTCCGATAAGCTCTTGTGTCATTTATGGTCCCTTGAGTTTCCAAAAGTAGACAGTATTGGTTCCCCCTCATGTGGAACATGGACAGGATCTGCCGTTTAAAAGTTTGCTTCAAACGTTTCTTTTTGATAAACCTTGTACAGTGGTCCCTCGTTTATTGTGGGTGTTACATTCCAAAAATAACCCACGATAGGTGAAATCCACGAAGTAGCCAACTTTATTTTTTACAATTAATATAGATGTTTTAAGGCTGTAAACCCTTGACTTACACACTTTATACACTTTTCTCAGACAGGCATTAACATTTTCACACGTTTCTCTCTTGTTTAAACACTCTCAAAGTTCAAACCTTCGTAGAAAAATAAGTCCAGTATTATAGAACGAACCAAAGATCAAACCCTGTTTTCAGGTCCAGAACATGGGAATAGAGCAGCTGCCAGAGAATCAATGGTACAGACGTAGAGGAAGCAAGAAGAATGAGTAGAGTAAAGTTTGACTAATCTGACTGTTTGGTTTCACCTTCTAATCCTTTGACATTGACACTGTTATGCTTGTTGTCTTCTGCTAGTGAAGATCTATGTAGATTTGACAAGCTGAACGCATTCTGTACTGTACAGGAGACACGACACGAGATTGATTGAAAATCTACAGCTGATCAGGATGCAAACCACAATGTAAAAAAAACCAAACAAAAAAACCATGCAAAACTGCACCCCCCCAAAAATATCTGCAAAATAGCGAGGCTGTGAAAAGTGAACGGTGATATAGTGAGGGACCGCTGTAGTTAGGAATGAATAACATGATCCTGAACCTTAGTTATACTGTTGTGGGCTCTGGCGTGTTGGTCATTATGCACTGGAGAATTTTTAAGCACTCACTCTTTTCACTTTTGTATTTACAATCTATTGCATGTCATTACATTTTCTTTTCTCTTTCTATGGTCCATCGTTTCTTGGCCTTGTTGTTTGTTGTTGCCTCTCCTCTTTTCTCCCATTTCTTTATTCTCACCCTCCCAAGGATTGAAAGTAGATGTAGTAGCACTTTATCAACCCCACAATAGTAGTAGTAGCTGTCTCTCCCTGACCCTGGTTCTGCCCCAGGTCTTGTCCTGTTAGAAGGAAGTCCTTCCTTCCTAACATCACCAAGTACCTGCACATAGGAGACCATTGCCTTAACACAACTGCACCTCATCTTATAATTACTTCAGTATGATTGAATAAAAATGCCTTTACTCTGTTTCAAATGTTATGTTAATATTTTGACTGCATACCTTTCATATCAGGATGTTTTTAAAGATCACACAGCATCACTGACTACATGCTATCAGTATGTTCTACCTTAATCTAGACCACCCACCGCAGTTTGCTGTGACTCCCATAGTTAATTATAAATCTTTCTGGCAATAAAAAAAAATTCTAATATAGAAAACTGCTTAGCACCATGGTTTTTTTCCTAAGTGAAAATTAAATGTAAAATCTGACTGTACAGTTAAAATCACACAACCTGATCACTCAGTAACACACACAGTAAAATCTTAAGAAGCAGTAAGAACAGACATGCGTGCAAAAGCATGTGTTTACCCCCCTGAGGGCAATCTTTTTATAGTTTGTGCTAATTTGTCCTGTGTGTACTTCATGCAAAGCAGTGCACAGAATAACAAATAGCCCTTTCAAAAGTGGTTTCAGGCGCTACATCTTCTTGACACAATGGTAAACTGTAGATGTCAAAATTATGGTAATCATGGTCTGGGGGAAAAAAAGCAAACACTAATTTTTTCTGTGGTCTGATCGTCACCCGTGTGTTTGATCCAGACATCAAAAGATGTATTAAGAAAAGCTTGTTGTAATATTTTCCCATCTGTGGCATACAAGTCTCAAGGGATACACAGACACACACATACATAAATAGTAGTTTAACAGTAACCTTTGAACAGTGACTCAAGCGATGCAAATGATTCAACCTTTAAAAAGGTACAGATGTCTGCAGGATCCCATTCAGTGCTCTTTTTACCTCCTTTCTATTCACCTATTCCTTTCCAAAATAGTAAAGTGCTTAATCCCCCAAGCACTGAAACACCATCAACCCCCCCAAAAAAAGAAAGGAAACAACTGGACCGGGCACGATATGTGTAATAAAGTTGATTAAAATGATGCTCATTTGTTTCTGTTTTTACTGTATCAAAAATAAAAACACAATGTGAATACTGTCCTAGGCTTCATTTATTTGCCTTATAGCTTTGCAGCCATGTTGGTTGATTTATCTGAAACAAAAACCTTAATAAATGTGGATACAATTTCGAAGGGCGAAAGAGAAAAAAATGACAGTGTGTCAGTTTCGGTTAAGGTTCTTTCTTTTTTCTGCCTCTAAACCCTGCAATCAGTTCATCTTCTGGCACGCTGAGCAAGTCAAGACAGTAAGTGTGCAACAGTTTACGAAAAACTTGACGTGGTGCCTTTTTGCGGACCATTGTGGACCATTGACTGTGTCTGCTGATTACAAGCAGGAGACACAGTTAATGGACATCTATTTAAAAAAAGAAAAAAAAAAGGCTGTGGTGTTCACTTCACAGACGTCTTCATGAAATTCTGCATGACAGCAAGATGTGAAATGACCTTTCTCTCCTGAACAGATTTCTATGGATGGCTGCTTGCAGTCTACATCCTGATGTCAAGATACCTCTGCAAATGTAAGCTATTTTTCACTCAGATAACGAGGAATTATGTGATGTGAGGCAAAGGTCCGATCGTACACCTATGTATGGGTGGGTTTAGGCAACCCAGAAAGGGCTTCCTTCATTTATAGACCTCCGCTTCAAATATATATGAATGTGTGTGTGCGTGAGTGTGTTTGAGTGTGTGTGGGGTGTTTGTGTCCTCGACTATAACAAAGTCAAACTTAGGACCTTTTTAATAGTCCATTAATTTAAATTAAGGCCCATGGTTTAGCAATGCCTCACAGTCACATTGAATGGCTGGAGTATTGCAAATATGTAGCTGTAGTCTATAAATGTCAGATATAAATTCTTTATTGGGCTACATATAAATACAATCAATTTTCACATGGCTACTGGTCTTAAAGTTGCAGGTCCCTTGGAAAGGGTAAGAGATTTAGTTCGTGCTTACAAATATTTTAGAGTATATACATGTGTGAATGTATTACCTTTTTCTTCTCTCTTTAGGCGACTGTAAAAAAGCTGAAGGGAAAAGTCCCGAGTCACAGAACTCAGGCTATCTTCTTTCAGGATAGACATGGATTCCAGAGGAAGCTCCAGCAACCTCTTGTCTGCCAGTACCACCACATACTCCCCTGGTTCAGTTGGCATTTTAACTGTATATATCATATACATAAAAGTACAAGTTTCACATGCATCACATATTTTGTGACAGTGTAAATGTCATAGAGCAATATACTCCCAACTGTACAGACATTATAAGGCATCAACCTGTACAGTTTTTAACCATATGTGCAGAACTAAAAGTATTTAAAAAGAAAACTGTAGATGGCTTGATAATTCCAACAATGTGCAGTAGAAAAATCCCACCAAATTTTGGAATAATGGTTCATATGATACAGAGGAATCATGCCTTCAACAAACAGCACAGTTTGCAGGCTGGCTAGTAAGGCTGCATTCCTCTTTCTTTCCTAATCATCAGGATTCCCATGAGTGTACTGCAACCTAGCCACATTAATAGCCTTAAACAATATGGATCTTTATGCTTTTAAAAAAGGCATAGGCTTCAGTCACTTTGCATACTCTAAATGTGCAGAGGAGGTAAAATTGGTGTCATGCTCTGAATATTCTTCCTATGACATGACTAAAGGTAATTACAACCCTTTCAATCTGGATTTATGACAATTTAATGCTTTTTAAAATCCTTATTCGATGCAAAAATAACCATATGAACCTTAGGCTGTCAGAGACACAGGCAAGCGTATGTTCAACAGCTCACTGCTCCTTTACCTGAGCTCTCTTTCTCTTCTTTCTCTTTGGTTTTGGCCATTTCAGGGGTTGGCAGAGATGCAGCATCTGGCCTGAAGATAAGACCAGGTGAGGATCAGCAAAACTACACTTATGTAGAGGCATTTAAAGTATAAACCATTCATATTATCAGAATTGGTCAGACATTTGTTCCATAACTAAAACCCTGTGTACATAAACCATGGCATAAACAATACAAAAGATTCACATACACTTGAATTGTACATCATTCAAACACTCCATTCAGTAGCTCCTTTTATAATTGAGTTCAGATTTCTGAGCATTAAAAAAGTGTTAAAGTCTCCTTCCCTGGGTTAAAAAAACACATGTAGGGAATATGTAGTTGTTAGGAATTAAAGTGTCTGACATATTCACCTTAAGCAAGAGAAGTCAAACTGTTTGAGGAGTGGATTTAAATATTCTTCCATGTCTTTTACAAGTTCTCTGAAACGACATGCTAACTCTCCTGATAGTTTCTGTATAGAGAAACAAGAGAGAAAGCAGGGTGAGGGGTTTTAGACCACTGATCAGTTTCACACGTACATTTCTTTCAGTTAGATGTTGCTTGGGAATAAAAGTTTTCCCAGTAAGTAAGAAATAGACATGACGTAAAATTAAGTGCAGCGTAGTGAGTGCATTCGTCGAGTAATAGAGTGAAAGGCAAGTCGTGGCTTTAACAGGACAGACATGGAGAAAAACCTGATACTCCTCAGAGGCCTCCAGCCTGTCCTCAATGCTGCGCAAAGAGTCTTTATTGAGGAGGGCATGTCTTGTCTCCTGGCAAAAAGCCCGAGTCTGTTCCCTCAGTGCCAGTAGAGCCTGCGGGCAGACTGAAACCTTGGCCATCCCAGAGCACGTCAAGCTACCTGGAACCACAGAATGACACACAATCAGACATGCATACTCACAGACGCTGAGTACTTACTGGCTTTGTAATTGGTCCCCGTGAGCATCTCCCACACCCTCCTCTTCTTGGTCTTTTCATCTATCCTTTTCTTTTCCTCACTGCTTGTTGTTTAATGATTTTTCTCACATTCTCAGGCAGTGCATCCAGCCCTTTGCACCACTCTTACCACTTCTTATGTCAATCAAATCCCAGAAAAGGTCATGAGTAAAGTAAGTAAAGCTATATGCTAATATCATGACTTATGAACTTATTATGACTTATGAAAGCTGGTGTTTC
>NW_005187463.1:1730930-1738983 GCF_000239375.1 Pundamilia nyererei | reverse complement strand
ACTTTTCATTTGCCTTTCAGACAAATGTTACGTGGGAATATTAAATTCGCCTTGTTATGTATAAATGCAGACAACAATGATGCATGTGTGAGATAAAGACCACATTCCTCAGATGCAGATGCAAATTAGATGCAGTGTAAAGATACAGAGAAAAAGAAAGTACACATTCTTTCAATTCTAAGTTTTTATATATTAGGGTGTAATAAAATATCATCTGTTTCCCATAGCAGCTCATAAAATTTGGTGAATGCAACCTTAGGCCAACAACAACATATGAAATGTCACAAAAAAGTAAAGAAAAATGCAGAAGCAATGTGTGAAAAACTAAATACACCATTCTAGCTTCTAGAACCATGTAATTGCTTTCTGTATAATTATCATGCTCTCACATTATTGTGGAGAAAGTCTGAGGCTCTTCTTTGTAACATTCCTCCAGTTCATTGAGGTTTGTGGGGATTCCTTTATGCACAACTGTCTTAAGGTCCCGCTACATCATTTTAGCCATGTCAAAATCTGAATTTGACAGAACCATTACAACACACTGGTTCTTTTCTTTTTCAGCCATCCTGTTGTAGATTTGCTGCTGTACTTGGGATCATGTCCTGTTGCTTGTGGGTCAAGCTCTGGTTCTCGAATAGATTGCCTCATATTTGACTCTAGAATCAACAGCATTTGATTAGCAGTACCTAGCTGTTACTTACCGTCTAAATTCATATGGAAGCAGTGAATGTATTTAAATTTGTTTTTTATACACTGCTTCTGCATTTTGGCTTAGTTTTTTGGCTTAGACACAGTGCCCACCTAAAGATCTATCTCAACAGTATTAGTTTAAAAATATGTATCACACCTGTAACTTGTGGTGTCCTTCCCTTCTGAGCTTTAGTTGCCTCATAGAAACCACCATAGAGTTGTGACCTAAAAAAACAACAACACAAAAAGGAAAATAATTTCTACTCTTTAACTATAAACCCTTAAAATATGTGGTGCATCACCTTTACTTAGAACATACTTAATTGAAAAGAACATAGAATTCTCTAGTCACGTTAAATGCTACTCTCAACATGAATCATTGGGCTCATTCAGCTCCTCCAGACAGGACTACAACTAGTGTGACTTGTGACCTGTGATTATTCACTCAGTTGCTTTAATACTATTGAGATAGGGGACAAAAGTTACACAAAAGAGACAACAAAGATATAAAATGGAAAATGAAAAAACATAAAGTACCCATCTTCAGAGTGCTGAAGCAGCAAGATCTTAAGAGTGGGGGGGAGTTCTCCCAGAATGCTCAGGTGGTTGGGGATGATTGTCAGGTGGCTGAAGGTCTGCAAATCAGATAGTAAAGATCACAAATGTATATATAGTCATAGCAACTGCTTTTTGTTTCTCTCTCTCAAATGAAAGATCTTACTGAGCAAAATTCTCATTTGAATTCCACAACCCCAATCCCAAAAAAGTTGGAACACTGTAACATTTAAATATCAAAATGTCCAAACTGAGACATTTTAAGATTGTGTTAAAAATCATAGTTCATTTTGAATGTGATGACAGCAATACATCTGACAACTCGGGAGAGGGGCAACAAAAAGCTGCAAAAGTGAATGACACAAAAACGAAACAGCTGGAGGCACATTTTATAAATAATTAGGTTAGAATTCTGAGATTAAAGTCAGAATTCTGAGAAAAAAAATAATTCTGATGAAAAAGTCAGAATTCTGAGAAAAAAGTCAGAATTGTGACTTAAATCTCAGAATTGTGACTTAAATCTCAGAATTCTGAGATAAAGTCACAATTCTGAGAAAAACGTCAGAATTCCGACTTTAATCTCAGAATTTTGAAAAAGAAGAAAAAAAAAAGACGTGCCCACTTTTTTTCCCCCAGTGGCCCTAATCCTCTTCCATACATTTAAAATGGATTAAGCTGTTTAAGCCTTTTTTGGAAAACATGAACGCCATGTGCTCTGGACTAAAGAATTGAGAACTTGTTTTCAGGTCTCTGTTTAAAAGCCTGCGTCTCTGATGGTATGGATGTACATCAGTGCCTTCCTTGGAATGGCAATGGTTGGGGAAGATGTAATAAAATGATAAAATACAAATAGAAATGCACAATGTATTGCCAACTGCTGCACCTGTAAGAAAAACAAACAACACTGGGAACATAAACATTCGAAAATGCACAGGTACATAAATCAATCTTTTTGTGGTTTGAGTGTGAGAGAGAGAATGAGAGAGACCGTTGGGGCGCACATGGTCATCTGGGACTCTATTGGGTGGGAGTCCCAGATGACCAGGGGCGATGGGCAGCCAACCCCACTAGAGGCTGGTGCGAGCCGGGATCAGCATCCCAGGGCTCCAGGGACCCAAGAATAACCCAGTACCTGGGAGAGCCTTAATATCAAAATTGAGGGGCAGATAGCAGTGAAGGGGTGAATGGGGCCAATACAGCAGCCCCACCCACCAACTGCTGGTTAGCCCACCTGTCCCCCAAAGCCCTATGTGTTTGATGATGTTGTGAACCTTAATGACTATAGTGTAATTAAAATGAGGGGCAGGTCGCTGCGCAGTACAGTGAGCAGAGCCAGATGAATGGCTCTACCCGCTGTGACCTACGAGACCCACAACCCTCCATCAAGACTCTACCCTAGAGGCTACCCCTGGAAGGATACAGCCGGGAAACAACTGGTTCAGTAGGCAAATTGGTATGTTCTGAAAACAACATCTTTCTCTGACATTACAAATGACAGAAATTACAAATTCTCTCATTCCTATTACCGTTTCCTAAATATTCTTCTCGTCCATAAATGCTGATTTAAATATTCTCCTTTAATATTCTCCTTTATTCTCCTTTGTGTCAATGCCTGTCTATCATCAGTTTTTCAATGCATATGTTTAGGAGGTCTCAGCAGCAGTTTTCTAAAGCTATAAACAGCTGTTTAACTCTTTCATTTCATTTTATAGCCAATATCAAAACATTGAACTGTTTCTGATAAAATTTGTTGGCTGCCCAGAATGCTCACAGGGCTGCAAATACTACAAAGACGTCAGACACTGGACTTGCTGCTTTGACATAAAACCCTTTAAAGCCCCAAAAAATGTTTCCAGCTCCACTGCTCTGTGTGACTTTGGAACCCTACAGTGCAATTGAAGCAAAGGGCATAACGGCACCACTATTATGCTCCCCATCAAGGGAATTTACTGAGCTGGGTATGACAGAATCCATAAATCATGAGCATGGGTGTTTGGTGACCTGCTACCTTGGAGAGGCTGCTGAGGGAGTCCTCCACTTCCCTTATCATGCTGCTGGGTCTCTCCTCGAGAGAAAGAAGCAGATTCCTGCGGATGCTGAGCAGAGCTGAGAGCTGGGATGCACTGGTGTCGGCACAAGCAGAATTTAGGACCTCAGCCATCACAGCAACAGTGCGGCAGCTCTGGGAATAAAGGAGACGGGTGGACGAAAGAGCGGTTAATCTTAAGGAATTACCATAAGTGTTCTTATTAAAGAACATCATAAGCAAGCAAAGACAAAATCTGAGCACACACACATCATCTTTGCAAAACACAGTAGGAATGTATTTTGCATGTACCTGAAGAAGGGCAAGATATTGACCTGCCACTGCAGGGTCAGACTGGCCATGACACTCCAACATGTTCAGAGATGCACCGGCCAAGATGGAGGAGGATAAATTGTGTTGGAGACATAGGCTGATGGACTCAGCCAGTGCTTTGCTGGCTTGTGCCAACAGTTGCTGAGCTTTCTGGCTTTTCTGTAGCAGAATAAAGAAACATAAGAAGCTCACATGTACACATCATGGTCATGCAGTTGTAAATATATGTTTACATGCATGTTAAAATAGGACTTCTGGAGCCAAAATAACAAAAATGTATACTTCTCTTTAATGAAAGTTACCCCTGCATATGGCTTAAAATCAAATTCTACAACTGTGATTGTATACATATGCAAATTAGTCTCTGCCTCACCCCTCTGTTGCTTGTCTACATAGCATCCCTGTAGTTGCTCTGTATCAGTGAACCCCATACACTCACAGTTAAGTTCTTGCTATATGGTGAAAGTGTTTTAGACGAGATATGAAAATCCAGTGAGTAATATGTAAATCTAAAGGTCCTGTCACACAGAGAAGGAGGCTGTTCCAGCACGTCAAGGGAGCGATAAAGTCACAGAAACAATGAAAAAATACACTGTGTTCAGAGCACACTGGAACATACTTATGTGCTAGCAGTTAAAACTAAACACAACTGTCAAAGCTTTTTTGCACATGCAGTATTTAAGTTAGAGTAACTTAACATGTTGTTGTCAACTAAGATAATGCAATCTTCACTGTACCTCACTTGTCTGCTCAAGTTCGCTTCATGTGTGTCTGTTTCACCGTGAAAAACACACAACAGAGAACAGGAGGAGAACGAGGAGACGCACACACACCAGCCAGCTAAAAATGATACACCAAGTTGCCAGCTCTGACAGCCTCACCCCACGTTACAAGTTTCTTGCCTTTGGAAACTTTTTTTGGTTTCACAGACAATATATGTTTTATGTAAAAAGGTATTTTCCTAGGGTTATAATGCTATATCACAGGTGTGTAGAAATGTGTAACTACATTGGCAACAGTGTAAGTGTGATTTGTTAAAGCGAGCACTTTTTCCAAAACAGTGGTTGTGGAGCAAAACGAGCTCAAGGCTTTTTACGTCAAGGGTTCGACCGCTTTTTTCCTTAGAACACAGACAGTGGAATGCAATTTGTCAGAAATTTCAAATCATAGTTTTTCCTGTCAGCATGTGGAGCATAATCCATTTGAATATGATGTGCAGATATTTCTGTATTTATACTACATTGGAGGTGACGTTTATCAGGTAAACAGTTATCTAGACGCCAAAAATACTGTTGACATCGAAAGTAAAAAGCAAATCATTGCAGCGAATAAAGAGTTCAACATTTTTACAATAAGTGTAAACAGATTTGGTGTTAAATGTATTTTCTGCCCCCCAAGAACTCAGCAATATTAAGGGTTTAATTATGAATAATAATATTTAAGGATGCGCTTTAAAATCTGGTCTATAAAATAGTTTGCAAGTGGTTTCTCCGATGGCTCATTTGAAAGATATTATGTAAATAATAAATACTCTCTACATGCTTACATGCTCTTACATGTTCCAGTTTCACTGTACAAAGCATACGTACAGCAACAATAACAGCATCTTGATCTATCTTTACATAGGGTGTGGAGCATGTAGACCACGATGATCACTTCTGTGATCACTACTTATTTCATAAGGTTTCAGTTAATAGATAACAGTCCTAAATGGTGCTTTAATTCCTCATATTTCTTTAACTACAAGTGTTATTAAGTAAACTTAAGCAAGTCAAAAGAAGGAACAACAACAACAACAACAAAAAACCTCATCTTACCCCACCATGCTCTCTAACAGAGAATTAGCTTAACAGGCAAAGCGCAGTCCCCAACCTCCCCAAATAAAACTGCATAATAGAGAAACTGGTTAAAGCTGTCTGTGCAGGTGATTATCTCATTTTGATAAAATTCAAATGGCGCCGGGATTTTAGGAATAATACATTTCGTGACAATATCATTAATCTCAAAGCAGACAGGCACGTCAAAACCGAATCTTACTTAACATTCCAAAATCTTGCCACATAAATAATACACTTCCTCCCTTTTCTCTTCTGCAAGTTTGATGTTTACAGGAGATCTTTCTGTGCTCAATTTCAATATGAGAACTATGCAGGATGCCTGGAAAGTTCCCTCCGAGGGATTTGAGAAGTGGGGAAATCCTTAATATAAAACCACAGATTAGAGATGAGTCTAGGGTGCAGGGATCACTTGTCAGAGGGTATGTACCTGCAGCTCAGAACTTTTGGCAGAGGTTGTTCGCAGCTTTTTTCTGCTCGATCCTCTGTCTTTCTGTGAATCCCCTTCCTCTGTGGAAACTGCTTTAGAACCGGCCCAGGCTTCCTTCTGCACAAAGTTGTTTCAAGATCATGATTAGTATAAAATTGCATCATGATCACAAACCTTGAAGTTCTAAGCTTCTCTGTCTTAAATTATGTAAAAGAATATCCATCTCTCTAATCACTATAAGCTTGTAACCCCGTGTTAGGTCATCTGTGCACCGGTGCATGCATGTGTGTATCTGGGCCTGCATCCAAAAAGGCCTGATTGTTCTCCAAGATTTCTGACTTCCACAGATAAAGAGAAATTATATGAATGAAAGTTTCTACAGTTTTCCTTTCTATGGCCCATAGGACTGCATTACCTGTAAAGCTATAGCTGAACTTTTGTGTTATGCACCTGCTTATGTGTGTCCCACAGAGAACACAGATAAATGGGATCCTCCTGCACAGCCAGCAGTCTCATGTACTTTCCCATTAGGCTCATGCAGTGAGCTCTGGTCTCCATACTGTCCAGGGACTGAGAGCTGACTGCAGCCAGCTGGCCTAGAGCAATCTGCCCCAAGGTTGTTCCCACACTCATCCATTCCTGGACAAGACACAACAAAATTAAGGTCAGATGAGGAGATGGATCACAAACAAAGTGCTTACTTGCACTGACAAACAACTAGCTGAATTCACAGACTCTAAATTTGATTGGATACATTCATTCATTGATGTTTGGGAGTTAGCTGTAGAGAAATTTGCTTTGGAAGCAAATGCAAGCCCAGGTTTGATCTGTTTTTAGCTGATCAAATTTGAGTTGATCTGCTTTTCTCTTGTAATGGGAAAAGATTTTATGAAAGCCGCTAAGAAGAGGCAGAATCGGCCTGTGTGGAGGCAACATGAAGTACTCTAGTTACAAAATGTGTGTATTTCTCAAAAAATTATTTCCTACATGTGGAGAAAGTGATGAAGAGAAAAGCAAAAGAAGATAAGACAGAAAGATCGGAAACAAAGAACTGGGATTTTACAAAAATAACACACACTGTCTGATAGAAGGGCAAAGGTTGACAGTATTTGTCATGCTAGTAGAACTGCGAGCTCTCAGACTCATAATTTAAATGATCGATATTAAATTAATAATTTGATGCAGTTGCTAACGTCTTATTGGACTTTCCAAGCATGCATCAACTGTCAGACAGGACACTGAGAATGGATACAACTCTAAAGTAGTTGTCAACAGAGTTGAGGCTAAGAGCAGCCTTTGTAAATGTGGATCTTAACAGAAGAAATACATGCTAGTACTGAGTGCAATATGAGGCTCTCTCACACCTGAGGAGCATTCTACAGCAGAGAGGAGTAAGTGCATACCAGCCCATGAACGCTGGCAGCTATTCAAACATCTCTTGCACATTGCATTACTAGAAATCCCACAGACGACTCTCGTAACAGTGCACACACGATGGCTCCTAGTACTTTGCATGTTAGCACCCCCAAGTGGCAGCTAACCTGCACACACCTCTGAACTAAATTTTAAGGAAACATTAAGAAAAAATGGATCTTGGACATAATCAGCTGTCTTAAAAACTGTACATAGGAAACATGACAAATGAACTAAGGGTTTACAGGAGGATGGGGTGTTTTTCATTTATTTAATAGCTGGTTTATTTTCTATCCTTAAAATATGTTTAAGAGTATTTTCTTAGAAAAGATCATTTCAGCTAAACTGCAGTATGGTGCCAAAGTTTTAAGTCAAGCCTTGTTTTGTTGTGCTTTGTTACAGATACATGCAAACATACATGGGAATCCTCTAATGAGCTTGTGAATATTAGGTATGACCACCTTCATTTTTAAACTTAGCCTGAAATCTCTTTGGCAGCTTTCCTGTCATTTCTTTAAATAGCCCTAAGGAATAATTCTCCAGGCTTCCTGAAGGACATTCAAAGCTCTTCTTTGGATGTTGTCTGCTTCTTGTTCTGTTCTCTGTCAAGATAATCCCACACTGCTTCGAAAATTTTGAAGTCTGGGCTCTGGGGAGGCCAATTAACGGACTGATAATGTTCCACTGTGCATGTTTCTATTCGGGTATGCTTTTACTGCATTAGCAGTGTCATGCTGAAAAATTAAGTTGCTGCCAATCAGATTCTTTCTG
>NW_005187463.1:1723341-1730521 GCF_000239375.1 Pundamilia nyererei | reverse complement strand
AAATCTACAGGAAATGTTTCCAGTTGTTATCTTTGTTAGTTTGTCAAAAAAGATCCAACATAACCATCCTGTAAAGGTTTATTATTATAACTCAGGCTAAGATTCCTACATGACTGTGAGTCTACTGTTTTGTATTATTATATTGTAAAAACAAAAAAAAAGAAGGAATAAAATAAAGCTAATATGCAAACAGACAAAAACTATAAACAATAATTCAAATGTGTAGAATGCAGAACGCCGGTGTATAGCAGAATCTAAAAATGTATCATATCAACTCATGTCAAATGAGGGGTCTGTGTTGTGCTAGGCATGATCGACTACATCTGAATCCAACAAAAAGATCTCACATTTGTATCACGATGTCAAAGTGTTTGCAGTCTAACCTCTTCTTTGGAGTTAGGCTCAGGTGTGCAGTGTGAATATTCCTCCAGTGCTATTTCAGCTAAGGTCATCTTCTCGCAGGCCAAAGCCTGCAGCGTCTCCTCGGCACAGCGCTCCTCTTGCATGGACAGGCAGAATTCAACCAGGGCCAGCCGCAGGCCAAGCAGCCTCCGCGCGGCTGCCAGTGACAGTCCATGTCTCTGGCAGGGATGAAAACAGCACCAGTGTAAAAACACATGATACAAATACAAGAAGCAGATTATAACAGAACTCTAACATACACAAACATATTCTTTATATGTTGTTGTGTATGAGGCAGAACTCAAGAAATGTTATACTTCAAGAAAGTGTTATAGTAAGCGTAAGTGGGCAGTCTATGGTTTTTAAGATAAAACTCCAAACAACCTAGTGACATCACATGCTGTGTTCACACAAGAACACTAACTTCTTAAATCCAGCTTGACAGACAGTGTTAAATAGATGACAGCTTTTTAGAGAAGGGCTCCATGATGTAAATTAGCCTTAATGCAATTAGTGTTTCATTTCCACGTATCAGCTGACAAATATTCTCTCTGGTCTGTTTGGGTATACGAGTGGGCTGTGCTGATGAGTTCAGAGAAGATCTTAGATACAAAGTTGGATCAGATATTCTGAGATGTGGATATCAAGAAACTTGGGCAGCAGTTTGAAGGTGAAAACCCAGATTTAAATAGCACAGAATTAAAAAACGGGTGTACCCAGATTATAAATATGAATAAATGAGCATGACTTCAGAGGTTACAACTATTTTCAATGTAGGGTGGCAAAACTCATCCAGTATTGGGCAGCAGCACCACCTACTGAAAGCACAGTGCTACGGCATAGCTTTCAGCCTCCAACAGCTAAGTCAAACATCCATAGCAGATTTAATCAAAAAACGAATTGAACAAGGATTTGCGGCAGGTGTGGGAACTGTTGGATCGATCTCTCTTTTGTGATTCTATCAGAGCTGCATCCATCGTTATGCCAGTTCATCTCTGCCCCTGAAGCCCTCATATAACCTCATCTGTATGAGAGTGTGAGGGCTACACTGAGGCGGGCCACTGAGGCAGGTTAAAAAATGATTATGTTTAACTGTGAACTACTTAAGAAGATTTACATGAATGAATATGGAGGTATATAAAGAAAACAGAGATACACTAATAATTAGCTATCATACAACAAGGAAGCCCAGAATATGACAGTGACACAGTAATACAAGCTTAATTGTGATTCGGTCAAGCAAAGAGCACAAACAAAGCCTGTTACTTAGATGTTCCAGAGTAAATTCCCTTCCTCATTCCAAATAAGCTCAAAACTTCTCTAAATAAAAACAAAAATTGAAAGAACTTCACCATCTGCACAACAATCTCAGCCAGAGTGCTTGGCTGTTAAACTCTGACTGTTATAGCCAAACAAATGTACTATCACAGTTGCTCAAAGTCCTTTTTCAGCCTTATTTTCTGCTGCTTCAAACATGAGCAGACTTTCTGTGACTGGCTGAAAGCACAGATAGGAAAAGAAGTTTCTAAGAACATGTAAGAGGTTAAAAAGCTCACAATGTTTTTTGCAGAAAACATCATGACAATGACAGATGACAGATTTACCTCTTCCTGTGGGGGGAGCAGACTCTCAGCATTTTGTACTGCATGTTCCTGCACCGTGACAGCAAGCTGCAACTGAGAGAGCCCATTCATCAGGAAGCTCTGTTTCGACTCTCTTTCAGTAGTATGATTGGCTAGGATTCTGTAATAGTTGTAATAGGATAAAAAACGAATGATAGTAGAAGATAAAAAGCACACCAAGACAGAAAAAACAGGTGTAATTCCAATCTGTCCCCTACATCCTCCCACTCGGTAATGAGTCTAACTCTGTGTGGGATCACACTTGCAGCTCCTGAAGGGCTTCTTAAATAAAACAAATTCGGGTGTATGCTTTTTTCAACATAAACTTTAACTACCAATCAGCAGCTGCAGCATTGTACACTCTAATAGATGGAAAATGCACCTACAGTTAGAGCATTTCATTTGTTGAATAAAGACAGTTTTTGTTTAGCCTCTGTCTGTTGGTTTGTATTTAATACTTGGATGAAGTCAGTGACTGAAGTCTAGAACCCACAAGCATTACTTGAATTAAAGCTGAAAGTCCCCATTTCAATCACATCTTTGTAGTTTTAAAATACACTGCAGCAGTGTACAGAGGCAAAACTACAAAAATGGTCCAATAATAATGGGCCTCACGTGATTCCATTTTATGATACACTTCTTATGATTATTTTCTTCTTTATTGTTTGTTATTCTTAGAACCTTCAAAACTATAAATATTTTTTATCAAAAATTTAAAACATTAAAGTCCATCCATCCACTTATCAGGGTCGTGGAGGGGGTGCTGGAGCCTATCCCAGTTATTACAGGGCAAGAGGTAAGGTACACCCTGGACAAGTCACCAGTCTGTCATAGGGCTGAAATTCACATAGGCAATTTTGAATCATCACTTAACCACATGTCTTTGGACATGTAGGAAGAAGCTAGAGTACCCAGAGTAAACATGCAAACTCCAAATCAGACCTGATGGTGGAGTTGAACTCAGAACCTTCTTGATTGTTAGTCACAGTGCTAACGATTACACCACTGTACTGCATCGTCACCACCAAATTCTTTTCTTTTGTTTTGGATTTTTAGAAAGACAAAGTTTTGAACAGTACCCAAGTAGAAAACTATTTGAGTGTGCGCAGGGAGAGAGTGTACCAGCTGGATTTGGGCAAAAGTTTGTCTGTGTGAGAAAACAAGACTGAATGAAAACAAGCACGGGGAAACAGAGTTACACTTTAATTTGCTGTAGTGAAAACTGCACTTCCATACTGCACATAGCATGGTTTAAAACTGTTCCAATTTTAAATACTGTTCAATTTAGGCCTGGTGTAACTGTTTACTAACCTCAAACCATGTGCACACTCTCCATGTGCCTCTACTGCTTGTTGTCTATAGCCGAGTTTAGTAAAGCCACTGGCGCTCTCTCTGAGTGTATTACAGGCAGTCATTAGCCTCTGGAAAGCCTCAGTGTGGAGTGTCTCCAAAGGTTCCCCACTACCAATGGCACGTATACATTCCAAGGCTCCTCTGAAAAGCAACACATCACACTGAGTTAGATAAAGATTACATCAAATACGTAATTGATGTCGACATTGCTACATAATCAGTGTTGTCAGTTTCTTTAAACATTTATAACATAATTTGAAACAGATGTTCAAATGAATTACACTGAATGCACATCATGTAAAGCAACTAGAATAGTTTCCAACATGCAAAGTAGATCTTATTTCTTAAAGTTTAAGCCAAAGTCTGTAGTGAAGGCACATTGCGACATTCTGTAAATGGCTTAAACAGTACTTAAAAATACAATATATATTATACAGCTAAATAAACCTTAGACTTAAAACAATACAATAGTTGTTTGGGACAAAGCATCAGTGTGTTCCAGATATATCTGCAAATGGTAGATAAATGGTAAATAAACTGTTAATTATATAGTGCTTTTCTACTCTGAGTACTCAAATCACTTCTTTAATGCTTAGCACTATTCAAAGCTGTATAAGATATTTATAAAAATATTCATCTGTGGTTAAATATAAAATTGATCTAAAATATTCATTGAGCATGAGTGTTTCATTTTCACTTAAGATCAAAAGTAAAGTTCAGAAATGAAAACAAATCTTAAGAAAACAACAAACATTTATAATATAGTCAGCTTAACTAAGAAAAACTAAACACTATTAACATCTAAGTAGAAAGCTTCATGTTTACCTCATCTCCAATGAGGTGATCAAGAATGTGAGCGCTGGGGCTTGGTTTACCCGCTGCTCAAGTACTAGCTTCAGAGCTCTACAGCCTTGTTTTATAGTCTGATCAACCTATAAAAGAAAAAAAAAAGCTTTGAGAGAAAATTTCTACAAACACAACACTGTGCAAAGACTTATTAGAAGGTTGTAATTGGATACCTTTGTTTGAAAATTGTTGTCTCTCTGGCCTACCACAGCTGTGACTTTGGTAAGGGTAAGCTGGTACCAGAAGTCCTCATCCCCACCCAGGGTTTGGGCTTTGTCCAGCAGAGTCAGAGCCTGGGCGTAGTTCTGCTCTTTACAAGCCAAACTGGCCAGATAGATCAAACTTCTTGATATAACACTTTGGTCTCCAAGCACCTCAACAGAAACAGTTTGAATCAGAAATTAAATCAATTATAGAAGAGTCAAAGCAACCAAATGCAATTTGGCTCTGAAGTAATTCTAGTCTAGACATCATCATAATTTTTGTAATTCAGTTTGTATAGTGTTAAAGACTACATATCATTTCCAAACTGTAATCACAATACATCTTTCTGCAGCAAATTTCAGTAATCTTATTACAGTTACACAATTAAGATGATACTTGAATTGCAACATAGCACAGGCTCCAGTGGCGCAATCGGTTAGCGCGCGGTACTTATATGACAGTGCACTGTAGAGCAATGCCGAGGTTGTGAGTTCGAGCCTCACCTGGAGCAGCCTTTTAAATTCCTGTTGTTAACCATACAAAGCAACAGAGGGTGAAGTAGAGAGATGATAGCACCGGAAAAAAGAAGAAGTGAAAGATCCTAAGCCTTTAGTTAACATGCAGCGACCAGGCAAGGCGGAATTAGAAGATGATGGAGCCACCAGGGAAGAGGAAGGACGACATGCTGAGAGGTTGGTTTGACAGACAAAGGATAGGGTGAGATTGAGTCCACTGTAGTGACTCCTAAATTGAGCAACTCCAAGAAGTAGAACATTCACGTTGCCATCAGCTGCCTTCAGTTTCTGAGGCAAGAGGGGAAAAACAGTGAAGCAGTCTATAACTATAACTATGAGAAGACAAATATCTAATGATAAAGTTAGAAGCCCACTGCTTCTAACAAGGGATCGACTCTTTCAAAGACAGCATTAAAAGACAGAGGCAGCAGTGAAGAATCCCGGTCGATGTGATATTAGAGATAAATGTCAGGCAGCCAAAGGTAATGTACAACAGGCCATAACCAGGTGTTACAGTGGGATTTAGAAGGTTGGAGAAACCTAATGTCCAAACCTAAAATCACTTTGAAATAAAACTTGTGAAAATATGTATCGTGAGCTCCAGTAAATTTGTCTTCTTTGAGTTATCAGTTGACCTTTACTGCTGCTGCTCTAAACATTAGAGATGCAGCAGTTTTTTAACTGAATTTAACAAAATAAAAGGAGACAGAGCTGTTTAAACTGATGTCTGCTACTCTTGATGTAACCCAACACTGACCATGAACACCACAGTCTGCCCTGCACTAGTCCAGCATAGTGCATTACTGTAAACTTCATCATAAGATTGAAAACTATCCAGTTTAGCCTGCACTCATCTGCCAAGCATTCTTATGCAACCTCTAACTAATACAAACTATTATACTTTAATTGGGTTTTCAAGTCTTTCACAATGAGAAAAAACATAACCTCTGAAGATGAAAATCTGTGATCAGCGGATTTTTAAAACTTATATATAACTTATTATTAAAAGCTATTATTAAATGCTTCAGCATTGTTCCAGATTGCTGTGGCCCATGCTAACCCCTGGCAGTACAGCAGAATTGCTGCGTCAATATCATTTTTCTGTGAAGTGTTATTTAGCCTGGTTTCCAACAACACTGCTATCAACTTCAATACTAAAAGAAAATCCTCTCTATGTCCTCCTTAGTAGTTTATGGATTTGTGCCAGCATGTTAGCATGTAGCCTGTAGTTTTATTGTTGTGCCAGTGCATATTAGTCTATGCTGCAGGGTAATGGGTAGTGAAATACTTTACTTAGAATATCCTGGATGTAAAGTAACTTCATAGCTTGAATACTGTGTCTCGTGTTAGTTGAGGGTATTTTCTTGTCATAGTTGAGTCTATTAGAATAAATGTTCTTTCTGATAGTGGCGACAAAGAGTAGATCAGCAATATGTTTGTTAGAATGATAAATAAAGCTTAGGGTAATATTTTCAAATATTTCCTTCCTAATCTTACCATAGACACCATGTGGGCCTCAGCCAGGAGTTGTCTGGCTGACTCATAGAGTCCCACACTGAGGCAAACCTCAGCTTTGTCCAGCCAAATGTCCGGCGCACTCTCACCCATCTCTCCTTTCTGCCAAAGTATTCACCAAAGTATAAGACGATAAGGTTTTTTTTAATAAACTGAATCAAACTCTTTCTCAAGCTTTCAGTTGACAACATGTTGCATACACATGAGATATCAAGAAGAAGATTACACATTACACATAGCACATCTAGTGTATGTGTAATATTTAATGTGGATGTAACATTACGTAACTAAATGTATGTAACATGTAAAAATCATTACATGTCCTGCTGGGATCAGAGTCTTATAGTGTTTATCAGCTGTGATTACATAATCAACATTATTAACAAGCTGAGATTATAGAGAATAACAGAGTTGGAAGAATGGGAAAAAAGTGATAACTATTTATAATTCTAGCCACAAAAATCATCATCTTAAACATCCAATATTAATCTGCCATAACTCTGTGCTATATTATAAAAGTACTAATTTAAATACCACAACTACTGGGGCTGTTGTCAATCATCCTCTGAGAAGCAATACAATGAATGCTAATTAAAGTATAATTTCTTTAACATGTAAACCATAAGCACAGATGCATCTGTTTTGTGAGAAGAAGCTGACCTGGTTGCGAGCTTTGCGGAGGCTGCTCCTCTCCTGCGAAAGCACTACGGCTCTGCGGCACCT
>NW_005187463.1:1702622-1723174 GCF_000239375.1 Pundamilia nyererei | reverse complement strand
AATCTTTATAGCCCAGTTCACGTACCCCATTTGTTCTCGTTCTGGGACTGCACTCAGAGGCAGAAGCTTCTTCTGATATGGTGAGTGTGCCTCCAAACCCAGCTCAACACAGGTTCTGGCAATTCTAATAAGGTGAAAACAGGAAGAGGAACATGGCATTCAATGATGGAGTAACTCATGGGGCTGCAGGCTGACACTCCTCAGTCAGTCAGCTAAGTCAAGTAATTCTTTTACTCTGGGACACAATTTAAATGAGATGAAACGTGTGCTGGAAACAGCCACACTTACTGTATACAAAACTGACATAATATTTATTAATATTTGGAAACAGTAAGTATTCACTGATTGAGCCACACACAATTTTATCACTGCGTATCTTCAAGCTATGATCCAAAAGTTTTGGGAACAAGTCTAATAGGTAAAATGAAAACGCTCACCGGATTTAAATTTATCCAGTTTTTCATTCAAGATCTCTCAGTACTTTAAGATCTCTCAGTACTTTAAGATCTCTCAGTAGAAGTCTGTCGTGAGTGAAGAAAAGTGGGGAAAGTGGAAAACTTGGCAAGCAGGAAATGAACAAAAAACTGTGTGTATTTGCTTTTTAAGAAGATGATAAAAAGAGAAACTGATATTTATTATATTGAATTTCTTTCTCACTGGAGAAACTGCTCCACAGTGTTAGTGGTCAGAATGGGCCTTTTGAGAAGTCATCTGAAAACAAAAACTGCACTGGAAGCCTTTTCAGCAAATCTCATCAGATTTTAGCAGGAGATTTATTGACCAGTTCCCTGAACTTTTCAATCACACCTTGTACCTTAACAGTGATACAAGTGGTTAGAGAAGTTGGCGTGCAGCGCTTTTAAACATAGATCAGGATAAAGTAAGCGTCCCTGTAGCTGAGTCCATCCTACATGTTCTGACCCAATCAATTCTGTTTCATGAGCCCTGAGACATCACACAGCGCCTCCTTTAGCCATAAAGCTTCATACAACTTTTTTCAAATATATAGCATTACCTGAATACCTGTAAACTGACAGAATGTTGAAAAATTGATAGGCACACTAAACATGATGTAAACCGTAGCTTTATAGATAAAGTCAAAGGTTTATTTATTCAAATATTTAATTATTAGGAAAAAATGCTTGGTGTAAACTTGCTCTATACCAATAAAGTAAATCTGATGTAACCCGATTCCAGTAAACTATCAATTTAATTTGAACAAATGAAATTTGATGTTTTACATTGCACTCATGTAGCAAAAATTCCACGGAAAATTTACATGTTATCCCGTGATTTAAAGTCAGCAATTTGGGCGTAAATATTTTTTGAGTGCAGCTTTTTTTTTTTACACAGAGAATATTATCTTGTATTTAGTGAATAAAGTTCATCACTGAGCAAGTTATCTGATTTTTGTACCACCCTCTGAACCTCAAACGCTTTAAACAACATTCTTCTCATATACAGTAGTACTACCTAAGACCTGAGTGTGAGGTGTAGGTCACCCTGGTTTTTACCTAAGCCTGTAGAGGTCAGAGAGGCTTGTCATATCCAAAAGCTCATGAGCAATGGTCTCAGCTAGATGCACTGCAGGAAGGGTCAGGTGGCCGAGTGACAGTGAGTTCAGTTCTCTTTCCAGCAGGTTGAGATAAAACAGGCTTTGTTTCTACAGCCAAACACAAAGAGAAACATAAAGGTTTAAAGACTTTCACTAACAAGTATACATCAAGACTTTTCAGTGTTTTATCAGAATAGAAAATGGCTCTTTGCTCCTTTTTCTAACCAATTAGATGAAGTCTTGTTACATATTGCCATCCCACTGAGGCTGTAGATCCATGAATGGATCACAGTACATGTTTCATTTAGAATACCAGGGCTTTATCGTCTTCTGACAGCTTAACTTGATCCCCAAAGATCAATAAGTGTGCTTTCTTGTCAACAAAACTTTGCAGCAACACTGACTTTAAGTTACCGCTTTGCTTTTATATAGCCAAGCCTTTGATTCTATATAGCTGGGAGATACAACCTCTGCTAAATAAAAAGTGAAGTCTGAGACAATACCACAGATGGTACACCTTATAATGCAGAGAGAAATGTATGAGAGAAGTTTGTAGTCTTGCCTGCTTTGTAATGCTGTGAGTGTTGATACAGTGGGGGTTGCTGCTGGTTCTGAATATCTGCCTGGCCTGGTCGGGACAGACAAAGGAGGCCCAGTCCCTCGTGGTGGAAGGAGGTGTCTGATCCAAGACAACAGCTTTAGGTCTTTCATCAGCAGATGTAGGCTGGTCAAACAGATGAGACACAGTACTGACTTTTGTTAGGTTTTGTATTGTTGATTGTCATTTATGCTTAGAAATATTTAACCATATATGCTTAGAGGTGTATAATCAATTGTGTAGTGATAGGATGTGTGATCTTTAGCAGGCTGGAAAGGCTTGGTGTGTATTCCACACTGGAATGCACACCTACATCCTGGGAGCATGGGAAGTGGTCGTACCTTGTCTTATTGTCTTATGGTAGGATAAACGTATCTATATCTGTTTCAGGCTAAGTGCCTTTTGTTTAGATGAACTGTTGGACTTCCAGACCAGCAGGTTTAGGGAAGTCATTTATGGGGTCACACACACACACACACACACACACACAGTATTCTTTGTTCACATGTATACCTATGTAAGATGTTAGATGTTAATGACCCTATGCATATTCATGTAACCACAATAAAAGGAGTGCTATGGGGAACCTGGCTGAGAGTCTGACGGAGGTCAAGTGGTGGAACGACAGGCAGGCCTCCCTTATGCATGAGTAACACGAAGAACTTTGCCTACTTGGTGCTCAATGCTTTTGCTGTGTAATTATATTGTCTTCAACGTTCCAGCGAATAGGTTCAAGCTACAAACCTATCAACTTTTTGTTTTTAACACCGGTGTGCAGTCAACACGTAACTTGTGAAACGTGAAATCAAACAGGCAGAGTGGATGAACATAACTGGCATAACTTTACATTAAGTCAAGTAACTGAGTTAAATTTCAAAGCAAGCAAAGGCACAAATATGAGAAACTTACCTGTTTGGCTTTTTTGTCTTTGCCCTTGTCTTTGCCTTTTTTGGATTCAGCAGAGGCAGGAGGTTGGAGTGCCTCACTCTTTGCCGTCTCCCTGGAAATCTCACACGCTGCTGCCATAGAAACCTGTAGTGAAATACGGTGCACACGTCATGGCACATACTGCACTCAGCTTGAGCCCAATTTGCATCTGAAGCCGCTGTCAAAGTTGTCAAGAGCAGTGGAGTTGAAGATGCACTACCTGCCATATCTGGAGCACAAAAGTGTAGGCTCTGAGCAGGTTAAGTTGGTGCTCAGGCGAAGTCTTGTCCTCCATGATGGCAAGCAGAGTGTGTGCTTGTATCAAGTAGTCCAGACGACGCACTTCCTTTAGACCGGACACATTTTGTGTAAATGACAACCCCTGGACTCCGAGCACGTACTCACTTTTCACAGGGCCCAAATCCCTCTCTACAGATTCATCCTCTGGAGAAAAAAGAGACATAAAAGGTGTTAAACGAGAAACATATCTAGGATAATCTATCAGAATGACTGAAACACAGTTACAACTTAAGAGAATAATAAAGAGGTTTTATTGAAGAGGGCAGTTTATCTCTGAGGGAATATTAATGGTACTCGCAGCAGGAGGCTATAAAGACTTCTTACAACTCTCTTTAAAGCGGTGCTATCTTATTCTCAGTGGGTACCCACGTGGGATCTTGACAAATCTGTTTCCTCGAGTGGTCAGTTTGTTTTCCTCTGATCCAGTCTGGGTTTTTTTTGTTTTGTTTGCACAGGGGAACACATGACTTTAATGTTGAAGCAATTACACATAAGCAGTGGCAATGCTCATTTTAGGATCAGACTGATCAGATGTTAACCTAACACAGTGTAAAACATCAGGGATGGTTAAAAAAAAAGCATGCAGGCACACGTGCTAATGTGTAATCGCACACATGCAGACTTAATCCAAGTGGAAAAGCACTCCTGAGATGTGAACCTCAGGGGAATTCTCAGAATGTGTTACCTTCCCCCCCCAGAGATTTTCAGAGTGCACAGTAGCAGAACTGGCAAAACTAGTCAGTGACACTTGTTTGACATAATACAATGAGCGAGACGAGACAGGGAGTCCTACCTACTCCATCTGCCTTCCCAGGTTCCATGTGTAGAAGGATATCTATTACCCATTGAACCTGAAGTTTAGCATCCTCTTTGGGGAAGTTGTGATTGTACAGCCACTGTCCAAAACTTAACAGAATGCTGACTTTCTGCCATTTAGTCTCTGCGCTCTGTTCAGAGATGACATTAAAAACACAAAAGTTTAAAAAAAAATCATAAACATGAAAAATTCAAGCCCGATCATATGGAACTCTTCACACCATATAAAAAGGTATTTGAAGTGGGTTGTAATGGCACGTCAGCACCACATGATGGTACTAAAACCATTGCTACAAATATTGCACTACCTCCATGCACAGTCAAAACACAGGGATTAATATTATGCACTTTATGACTGTTTTTTTTTTAATATGAAAAGTTTATAAATCATCTGCATGCATTATGTTTTCCATTTCGAGGTATATTACTGTGAGAGAGACGATGGCTTTCTGGTGGCAAGTCAGTTGTTTGGCTACCGTGTCAGCACACAGTGCCACCTGATGCCACATGAACGAATGGCACTGCTCCCCTTCATCTTCTAATTTCTGCATGTCTGGCAGTATGTTCTCTCCCAGCGTTGCTTTCACCAGCACACCATATTTGAGCAGAGACCTGGGTTAACACAACGAAGAGTCAAATGTCTATGTTTTTAAGCTCCTCTCATCTCTTCATGTTCATGATTTCACTCACAACCGGTGTCTACTGCGAGGCATGTCTCTCATAGCTTTGGCCAGCAGCTGCAGGGCGCTTTCAAAGTCTTCCTCATCGATGTAGATTTGGAGCAACAAACGGTAAATAGCTGCTCTCAGGGTTAGGACCTCTTCATCTTTCAAAGACGCAAATATACAGACACAGAAAAATATAGAGTTTAAATGTTCGCCTCTAATCCAAAGCAAACAAGTGTGTGTTCACCATTTTGTTATCAATTTGTTATCGGTAGCCAGCAAAAGCCACTAATGCTAACATAGCATGCATGTATTTAGACTGTGGGAGGAAAGCAAAGCATCCAGAAAAAAACACAGCCAAGCACAGGAAAACAGAGGTTTGAACCCAGAGCCAAACAATACCACCAATATACAAAACAGATACAGAATAAAACTCATTGCAGTTTTGGGAGAAAGTTCTATATGTGTTTCATTTAAATACATGGAGTGGACTGGTATTTATCTATTTATTAACACTGGATCTCAAAGCACTGTAGACTCAGCTGGACAGTAGGAAGAAGCTAAAGTACGGATGTACAGGGAGAAGATGCAAACTTCACACAGAAAGGCTCCAGCCAGGGTATGAACCTGAATCTGTGAGGCGAGACGGTAAACCACTGCACCACTGTGCATCACCGTCATGAGGACAACCAAGAGTAATTATGATTTATGATTTTATGACTTTCACTGCTTGGGAATTCACAGGTATGTTATTGCCCATCAAAAAGGAGCACATAGCTATACTGAGGTCAAATAATTAGCTGTAGGGTACATTTGTGTAGATTGTATCAAAGTATGTATTATATTTTGAGGCTCTTTTTGGTGCTTACTTGTTGCTCTGTGTTTTGATCTCCTTAGAGGCTGTGCTGCCAAGGTCAGCGGCCTTTTCACTTTGCTCTGCTGCTGAAATACAACAGGAAAAGGATTAATGCTTTATTTTAACTCTCTTGGGAAATTGAGCATTTGCCGTAGGTAGTCGGTCATAGTTAGAGCTCACTGATAACACATAGGAGCAAAGGCTGTGTGACCTTTCCTTATATATATCCCTGTCTCAATATCTGTAAATTCTCTTCCAGACTCACTGGTTAGCAATTTGGGAATACTATACAAAAAAAGTCCATCATCTGTATATAAGCTAGATCATGTTCACCCCCACTTACAACATGTTGCTTAAGAACAGTGTTGAGAAGAGAAGAACACGACAGATAAACATCATTCTGAATTCTCACATAAGTGCTCTTTAATTATAGATTTTGCAGTTGAACTGCTGTTTATCCCCGTGGCTGGATTGCTGTTCACAGGCAGAGATGGGCAGATGTTTTGCACAATTGCCACACCCACAAGCTTTTCCCTTTTAGGACCAAAAGAAAAAAAAACTGCACTGATTTTCAGAGGATGTTAAGACACCTTAGTCACCTTGATAGCAACAAAAATCAAGCGTTCAAAAAGATATAATTAAAAAATGGCATGAAAGAAATAGAGATTTTTTTTATTTTTAATGCTTTGCTCATTAGTGGCTCTTTTTGTTGTTGACTTTTTAGGCTGACGTTTTGTCTTTTCGGCTGTTGATATAGCAGAAAATGTTATAAATGATCCGGGAGAGGCTGTCTGTCTGTGTCTAAACCATTTCCCATAACATGGAGGCTCAGGGTCTGTTTTCGTTACTGCTGAGCTCTGTGTTAGTGCTGTACCACCACATTGTTAAACATCACAGAAATCTAGCATTGTAGTTCTGGAAAAAATGTCTTCCCACATATGTATTTTGGCCAGGTGCAGACAAAGAACAGTAGGGAATACCTGCAGTCTGGAGATTGTCTACATATGGGAAATACTTCTACGTTAAGATATTTAATTTATATGTGCAATGTATCTATTTCTACTAAAGCTGGATAACGAATTATTTTGATTTACGTAGATATGGAGGGTCATCTATGTAAAATTCTTGCTCTGAATCGTTGGATAAATTGATATGGATGAATATGAGAATAGCTCATTAAATAACAAACGATTTATACATTTTCTTGTTTAGTGGTATGAACAAGGGCATTCAGGATCATCTTTAGGTTCTCCCGGAGCTGCTGCCTTTCCTCAGTGCTCCCTGTCAGAGGTAGACAAGTATTCCAGTAATGCCCGGCAGCAGTGACACACAATGCTGGACTGACAGCTTTCTCTGCGAAACTATGGACAAGAGAAAGGAGAACTCTGATTTTAGGGCAGAAATTTAAAATGCCTGAAAGTGCAGACTTAGAGACTAAATAAAACAAAAACATTTTCAGCCTAAAGCATTAATCAATAAATCAGTTTACTCTAAACAGTACCTGACACTTGACAGGAGCACTTCCATTGCCTCCCTGTAAGAGTGTAGATCTCCCCTGGACTCATGGACTAAGCTCAAACCTCTCAGGCAGGTTGTGATGCTCAGCATTTCATTCACTGCAGTTGGGCCATACCTACACATGTGAGATCATCTATCAGGCATTATCAATCAACAAACCAAACTGTAAAAGTGAAATATGTTAGCAACCTATGGGCTGAACATGTTTGCTAGGTTAATTGGTAATTCTAAATTGGCTGTCGGTGTTAATGTGAGTGTGGATGTTTGTCTGTCTTTAAGTGTTATCCCTGCGAGAGGTTGGAGACCTGTCAAGGGTGTGAAGTAGCTGTTAGGTGGACAGCATTTACCCGCTATTTGTGTGAATGTACCTGATCAGAAAGTGGCTGCACACACTAGCTTTAACGCTAGTGAATGCACTCACATAGACAGCCAAACAAGAACGCCTGGGTGAGTGAAGAGCACTGGAAAACTAAACTGACAAACATATCTCACAGTCTGTTAAACCTAATAACTTAGAGGAGAAATAAGAGAACATTTTGCAGTATCTGTCAGTCCTGAAGGCCTGAATTTCTATTGAAAAAAAAACAAAAATAAAACAAACAAACCCCAAGACATGTTTTTTTGACTTTTTATAACTTGCTATATTTGTGTATAGTTTTGATTCAAAAACGAACTAAATGCTGTGCAAAAAGACTTTTTTAGACTAATTTGTGTAACTGTAACTTTAAGATCTTCACAGTACAGAACTGCATCTCTACATGTAACAGATATTAGACATTTAAAAACCGTACTGTCTATTTGAATAACGAATCATTGAGGGTGGCAATCATAAGTGGTGCGCCCTCTGTTGGAATCAAACTCATTTAAGTTAGTCACCTTAAGATTCATTAATACAGTTTTCTTTTTTTTTCAGAGGCAGGATTCACATGGTTCACAGGCTGGTTCTGGCCCTCAGGCCATACTCTGCCCATGTAAGCTCTAGGTGAAATACTGGTGACACAGAACAAAAATATATGAGAATATCTCAATCAAACGAGATCAAACTTGGCACCGGACTTACTCGGGACGAAAGCAATACATCTGCCAAATCTGAAGCAGACTGGCTGCATAGTTGTCAAAGCCAAACAGAGCAGGCAAATAGACAGGTAGCTTAATACGCATCGATTTCTTGAATTATCAGTGGGTTATGGACAAGATGTCAAGTGAGCCTCAAAGTCTTAACTACTTTGCCCGAAATGCTTCTATAAGGAATCCCCATTTTTAAAAATGACCCTGGTACTTATTTTAGAGTTGAAATAAACCAACCACACTTACAAAACACATGGCATGGTGTTGAGACTTTTTGTGGCTGCTTCCTCCAGCAGCAGAGCCCTCTTGGTGCAGCTGCACACTAAGCTGTAGTCCTTGACATCGTGGCAGAAGGCAGCCAGCTGGCACCACACCTGCAACTCCACCACGGCGTCGGACCATCTGCATTCCGACGCCATGCTCACCAGCTTTAGGTGAAGAGTGAAGAGAGGGGAGGGAATGAAAATGATGGTGGTGGCAGTGGTGGTCAGGGAAGAGGAAATGATGAGAGGGTTGTGGGAATACAAGGAAGGAGGACTGGAATTTGGAAGGGAACAAAATTAAGGGAAGGTAGGGGCAGACAGGGGAGGGTTGGGGCAGGGCCAGAAAAGTGATTGAATGGAGGCAGAAAAAGAAAGGTGAGAAATAAGGAAAGGAGTGGTGAGTGAAAAGGCAAGAGAAGAAAGTGAATGCATGGGTGTAAAGGATGAAGCAGGAGGAAGAAAAAGAAGGACAAGGACCGAAAAGAATGAATGGACATATGCAGACAAGAAAAAAATGGCAGAAAAAGCAGGAGCGGGATCGTAAAAAGTGAATGGAAAAAGCAGAAACATTGAGGATCTGTCCTTACTGATAAAAGAATAAGAGGAAGAGTGAAAGCAGATAGAGGGGTGGAATAAAGCCAAACTGTCTAAATGAGCAATTTTCAATAGGAAACTAAAATAAAATAAATGCACACGTGCTAATCATATCAGAGGAGTGACAATCATAATCCTAGTAAAGCTGGATGATCAAGGTTGGCACAGTACTTTTTTCATTTACTGACACTACTGACAAATGATGAGATGCAGACAGGCTGCAAGGGCTCAATGGGTCATGTTGACATCTGTTGTTGCAATCTGGGCATCAGCTACTGTAGGAAAACAGAGAAATACATACTGTGGAGAGACTGGGAACAGAGAACTCCATATGCCTCGGGTTCCTATTGCACTGGAGCATCTCCACTCCAACCAGCACACACGCCATCACAGACATGTCCTCATTCTCACTCTGCAAACACAGTGGAAAACAACTCATACTCAGCTGCAATCTACTCAATATATACATACAGTTTAATTAACTGAAACTCATATACATGTATTACTATTTGTGTATAAATTACACATAAAGATGTAGTATAATTAAGATATCGCATGTGTTCCAAATGCTGCGGAGATGCTCTTGTTGATAATGTATGACTTCCCATTGTGTGGAAAATGAGTCGATGAATGATTTATTGATTGCAATTAGAGATGAGCCGCTGTTATATTAACAGTGCAATTCCTAATTTGCATGACAAGAAGCGAACCTCATCTAGCTGTGAGTCAAAAACACATCAGGCCAAAGGAACTAATGTAGGGCAGGAGATTCTCGGCTGAGGAACAGTTAAAGGATTACAGTGACTAATTGAACGGTCTGCTCGAATGACAAATCACACTTGTGTTTTCCCCGTGTTTTTGTCCCCCTCTGAAGCCGCACAATCATACGACACCTGGAGACAAACACACACACTAGCAGATACAAAGCTTGAATATGAAAAGGGCGGATGCAACACCTACAGCATCACAGAGCATGTCAGCAGTCATCACAGTATCATAAGCACATTAATACTTTATAATAATGACATTATTATGTTATGACACTGAGCCACACAGATGACTCAGCAACAATCCATCCTATGTTACATTTGACGTATTTTGTCATGTAACAAGAGGCTTCCAAAATGACTGTTTTAGGCTTATCATAAACTATAGAAGGAGCATTAGTCTTAAAGTGACCCTCAAAGTGAAAATTAAAATAATGCATGCACAGGAGGGTAGAAAAATAGCTTTGTTCTTCTTAATCATTCTTGTCACATGAGGAAAATTGAATTGCTTGAGGGCTTACATCACTGAAGTTTACTTTTTTATTTCTTTATTTTTTTATCCACTTATGTCAACTCCATTGGAAAACTGCAAACGCAGCGATATAAAAAACACAACCTCCGAAGCATTAACCTAACCTAATTTGATTCTGTCAGGATTAATTTAGTCAAAACAGACTAGTTATTCCGTCCTGGCTCCGTTCTAGGACCAATCCTTCTGTACATATGTATGCGCAAAGTCTAAAATGAGGAAAGCCTACATCTCTGTCCCCTTCATGTCTATACTTGAGAAGCCAGTGAGAACAGTGGCGGGAGCTGATTGAATCAGAGATAGCACGACATGGAAGCGCTGCAGGAGAGGTGGGTATGCAAGCAGCTTGCAGATGTAGAGAAAGGTCAAACATAAATGGACATAGAGCTGGTTTAAAACAAACATTATCACACATCAAACTACTTCTTATGTTGCCACATACACTATTTATACCCAGTGACTGCTAGTTTAACAGTTGTTTGTCTGAACTTGTGTTTGATATAGTGTTGTAATAAATCTTCGAGACTGTAAATTACACAAACTCTAAATTAACTCTAAAATGCTAACTAATTTTTCAATGGTGATACTTGGTTTCGTATGAATGATTAGGCCCTAGACATGAACTAGAACCCTTAAATGAACCTAAAGAGAACTGCTAAGAATAGTACCTCTTCTTTCAGCATATTCATCTTTGAACCCGTTTGCTGTTGCAAGAGCCCATGGATCTGCACCCATGTAGCCAACACCCGTTTTCTTGCTGAGATGGGGACAGTCTCCCCTGGGATGGTAGCATTTGATATGCGAAGGGCGTACTCGCATAGCTAGGAGGAGGAGCAGAAAACAATAATGAGCTATCTGAGACACTTAACAGGTGTCAGTCAGTTATTATACATCATGATGCATAATTATACTTCCCTAATGCAAGCTACAAAGGAGTCAAAATTCAGTAAGACTTTGTTCAAGTTGGACACTGGATCTGACCCTGCTATACCATTAATAAAACATACACAGCAAAGGATAGTTTTTTCTTCTTTTCTTTAAAATGGAAATAGACACAATGAAATTTAGTGAATAATTCACTGATAACGTGTCTTTTATCTGAAGTTACAGCTGGATTTCATGGCTGACCATCAGAATACATCAGGAGAAAGGAAACAAGGTTTAATTGTCAGGCGAGAGAACAAAGAAATCAGTCTTCAACAAAGATGTAGTCTTGAAAGCAACATGTGATCGTGTCCACACGTGTGTGCGTGCGAGTGTGTGTATAAATGGGTGGATGTGCAGAATAAGAAAATACATTTCCTGTTTTAAGAGTTGTGTGATACTTCATCATATGTCATATATATCCAATAGAGAAAGATCTGATATTCCCCTGTTGGTGGTCACACTATCTGTGTTTGTCCAGTTATTGCCCTGAATTTTTTTGCATTCGGTGAGCGGTTGCAATTGTAATAGATGCAGTGACCGGCTGTTTCTTGAGCGGTTGAGCATGTAGTCCCCTTGTCCTGTAGGCGACTTGAAGTGACTGCAATCACTGTTAGACAGGGAAGGTTTACAAATAATTGCCACATAGTTAATAAATGCAGACAGAATGCCTTTATGCTGCAATAAATCTGAGTCAGTCTGCGCTGGTTAGGACAACTCATCTTTTTGCAATCAGGGACTTGACCCAAATGTGTTGCCAGCTCGTTTTTTCTCATTAAATTTGCCTATATAAGCAAGGCTGCCAAAGACCTTATATCATTTTGCTGTTATGTTACTGTCCTGCAGCAACTACACTGCTATTTAGGGAGGTTTTGACTTGACTTTGAATGTGGATGGCAACAAATTTACAATTGTCACCAATTTATTTCAGCTAATTGCCAAACTATTACAAGCAGATATAATGGACAACATGACCCCCGCCAATCACAAACTAATATCAGATTGACTCCATCTATGTCCCCTTTTATTGCTGTCTTGACCAACCAAAGGGCAAGTGACTGAGCAGTCACAGACCACTAAAAAAGCACCCATTTTAAAGCTGAGAAAGCTGAACTACAATTCAGTGCTCAGTGGCCAAATCAAGAGAGCATGAAGGCTGCTCTCTATACAAACAGACCATTGTTTGCATAAAGTAGAATCATATATACAGCTGGGGAGCATTTCAAAGGTTTCTAGTAAGTCCTGATGGTTTAGACTCTGATTTGGAAAGTGACAATTTAGATTTGAAAGTCTAAAACTTTTTTTTCTTTTTAAAGATGTCAGTCTGTAAATGTTAAATTCACACTGTTAGCTGTGTAATATCTGCACAAAGAGATTAACGCTTGACTTTCTGAACACGTCTTGCAAACATTCAGCAAACTGCATTCAGAGATTGTACACACTGTGCGCTAAACTCTTTTCACAGATTCCAATCAGTTCTTAAGCTTTCAGCGCTGGGATTTCAGACATTGTTTTCACAGTGAAAAGATAAAAACTGAACAAAAACAAACTCAAAACACTCCAATCAGTCAGACACAAGGAAGATTCTGTGTTCTTCCACAACATCCATCCAAGAAGTTAGCAGGTTTCTAACTAAATATGCTTTGGTTAGTTAGAATGTACCATACATATACACCCTGTTAGTCATAATTACATGTTACATAACCTTTCTGAACACGTCCCTGTAGAGACAGTGGTCTAATTATATCTTATCGTCTCCACAAGTATCAGCCAAAATCAGCTCCAATCATCAGTGGCCCTGGAGATAGCTTTGCTTTAAAGAAATCCCAAGATAAACATATTTAATCTTGATGAAAATATCTCTATGACCTAACAAACTGCTTCAGAAAATCCTAGGTCAGGAAGTTTTAATATAACTTGTGTGATATAAAGAAAAGCACAGCCACATTAAGAGACTCACCTCTAATGCCTTGTGGACATCCTGGAGGCCAGCAGGATCTAAGAAACCCCCACAGGTGCTGGCAGCCTTTGCTATGCCCTTCTCAGCTCTTTTTTTGCCCTTGTCTTCTGCTGGAGCTGGCACAACGTTGTCTGGCCCAAACAGAGGCTGAATCAACCCTTGGGCCACAGCATCACACAGCAGCACAAAAAGAACACGGTTCCTGAGAAACACAAACAAATAATGTTCCCCTCACCACAGATTTGGCTACGAAAAAACTAAGTGTTCCTTGGGTCACATGTCACATGAGAATGCCAGTGTATTCTAACATTTGCACAATTATTGTTATGCCCAAGGAGAGTTTGGTCTGTTCTCATGAACGCTTCACTGCTTCTTTCTATAGCCAAAAATAAGAGCAGTGCTTAAATGGTCTCCTCTGCTGTCAGGAGCAACAAAAGAAATACGCTTCAGATACGTTTCTGAGGATGAACGCACATTTTGTAAGTTTTACTTGAACTGAAGGACTTTGTATTCACTTTATTCCACAGAGGGTAGATAAAGAAATGTGTGGCCTGATGAAAGTCTTTCAGAACGCACAGAATAAGATAAAATGTGTGTGATCATCAGTCTAAAAACATTTTCATTTCTAAGAAATGCGGAACAATGTACTGAGGAATAGAGACAGTGTATCACCAAAAACAAAGAAACACACACAAATGCAGAAAACTATTAATTAATTGTTGGTTAAGCAGCTCTAACATACTGTATAAAACAAATAAAAACAAGAAGCACTCCATCAAGGCAGCTCATTCTCTGGGCAGTATTTACTTTTAAGGGAAAGGTATTGTATGTTATAGACATACAATAGCTCCATAATCATATAGCTCTCTATGTATCAACCTATTGAGCTTGAATAAGTGGTCAGAGGTTTTAAATTGCTACATGTTATTTGACAATACACACCACACATGTAAGAATCAGAGTTTATACGTTATAAGGCTTTTTTTTGTTGTTGCCAATTTTAGACCAATAAGTCGTTAAGCTGACCTTAGTGGATGTAAAACAAATTTTAATGGATTGTTAACATGAACTGAATCTGCACCAAGTTTCATTCAAAATGTTTCAAGCTATTGCATTTACAGACAGAACAATACACATTCAAAGGCTACCAAAAAAACATAACCACCTTGGGGGAGGTAGAGAATAATCAAAATAAAATGTAAATAATAATGTAAATAAAATGGATGAAAACCAAAATGTGTTTTGTTATTTAGAGGTTGCTCTTATTTGCTCAACACACAATGTATTTACAAAACATATTTATGTGATTTCATCTAACTTTTTTAGTTACACCAGCAAGACATAATATCCTGTGTAATTTTCTCTGTTTCAGCTAAACTACAAAGTGCGAGGAGCTGCAGGTGTCATGCTGATGAGGAAAGATCCAAAGCAGACAGAAAACTAGCTTGGGCTTGCAGGGACTCAAGAAGGCACTATAATAACCAACTAAAAAAAAGAGTGCTGCATAATGATAGCATCTAAAAAGGGTAAAAAATAAGAACACAGACTGGTATGAAATGAAAACAACCTCACACAGACAGAGACAAAGACACAGACTAAGAAGAAACATATGAACTTAATCAGAATCTAAGGGAGCATCGAATAACTCATTTTTGCAACCACTTATCCTTGACCTTAGTGGAAAATGTCATGAAGTCGAGGAAAGGTGAGAAGAAGAATTTACAAGACCACAGAAAATGCATTATGCTCTGAGAATCCAGCTGAACATAGAATATACTCACTAAATTAACAATGTGATGTCTCCTGGATGTCTGCTGTGTTGAAACTACCAAATACATATCTTGGAGCCTATCCCAGCTGCCCTGAAGCAAAAACTAATTTAATGATAATCCTAAGTGCTGGCAAAAACAACAACGGGTATAACTAACGTAGCTCATGACCTTGATTTAGAGAAGTAATGAGTAAGAACTTAACAACTTGATAAGAGGCAGATTTCATCTAGAATGTCATGGATTTTGTTTCATAATGAGTTTTTCTGTGGTGCTTTTACAGTTCAGATTCTCAGGGTGTGTTTTAATTATCTTTATGTTAGATTAGTGAAGCTGTGACACTGCAGGTAAGGTATAATTTTCTAAAAAAAAAGCCTACCCAGTGTACCCCGTCTTCTGGAGCATGTCCACAAGACTCTGGAAGGTGGGAAGCAGGCGTGTGTATTCCCTAGCTGCCAGCAAGTGGCTATTGTAATTCCACAGGTAAATGGCTGCATTAGCTACCACCCACGACTCTCCGATCTCTGCTCCGAGCTCCCCTGCCCGCAAGAAGTTGGAGGTGGTGTAGGCACATAGAGCCTGGATCCAGTCCCTGGGTGAGAGAAGCACAGAAATATAGAAGAGAGTGAAAAAAGGATAGAAAAAGTACTCTTTGTGCGTGTTTGTGTGCAGTACAATATTTTCAATTTCATCTTTAAACTTGTTTTAGCATGAACACGTTCATCTACTGAAGGAAAATTACTCAATCAAGTTTTTACAGAATTTGCAAATTCTACTTAAGAAGGTATTCATCTTATTTCACAGTAACAGCTGGCAGCCCTTGTAATTCTACAATATGCCAGAAATAGATTTCAGGCAGGTCTCAGGCACAGCACATCAGTACAGTGATTTCAATGGTGAATGCCATGTGTCAAGTCTTGTCAAGTCAATAAAGAAAATAGGCTGCTGTTTTATCTAATACAACGATGGCTGGAATCCAAGAAAGAAGACAAGATGGAAAACACTCTGGAAAAATAAAAAATAAAAAATATCAGATTCTGGATGCACATGTCCATTTATCCAGTTTGCCCATTTTCCAGTCCCAAAATATATTAAACAAATGATAAATAATAATATACTATAGTGACCCTGACCACCATAATGCTGATCTCACTATAACAAGCAATGAGGAGTATCTGATCCTTACCCTTTAACTACATTACACAAGATATCTGAACCCTTCTTCCATAACATCTGATTGCTTTAGAAATGTTCCCAGATCAGGTTTGAACTGTTAGTTTGACAAATAAGGAAATTAAGCTCATTTAATTAGTAGGTGCAAAGCAGAGTACTCGATTACTGTTTAATTGTAAGAGTTAATGTAACTGTTTAGTTTCAATTAATCAGGTATTTAGATGCTTTTTCAAAGAAGCAAACAATTTCTGGTAAATATGACGGTATTTCTCTGTTACTTTTATTTTGATGGAAGAAAAAGAACAAGGCAAAAACTCATGACCTTCCCAATGTTTGTGTCTCCCCCCCAACTCTTTGGCACACAGGTCCATGCCAGTGCACATATTAACCTTGGGCTTCAGTCACACAGGCCTAGAGGCCGGTGAGTGGTGGCCTGGCAATCGCATTATAGAAGAAACTGGAACCCTTATTTTGTACCAGGGTCAACCAGGAAACTGAGGAATACTTCCTGGTTTCCTGGTTGTGAGAGGTTGCTGGAATGTGATGTGAAATCAACTCTTTAGCCACAGCCACAGCCCAAGAGCAGTCAGTGATCCCCTGATAACCAGCTAGGGAAAATGTTTATTCCCCAGCTGGTTGGTTAATGGTTGTGGAAGGCATGCTGTCACTAAGTGAAAGTGGTTATGAGGTATATTGTAAAACCTTGCCAATACTTTAGCCGCGAGCAGACTTCTGCAGTCTCTTCTAATTTGCATGGAAAATGCCAAGTAGTTACCAAACACTTTCCAACTGCTCACTAAGTATTTGTGAAACTGTGATGGAAACTGGAAAAGTTGCCCCTTTTGAAATGTGTTGGTTTTAGTGGAAAGTCACAACTTTTTCTTAGAATGCAAATGATCTATCATCTGTGTCTCCCTGTTGTGTAGCACTTTTTCGGCATAAATTTGCAGACAAGTCTTCCAAGCATGTCTCTAGACCTTAGCTAGCAAGATGGTGGATCGAATGGCTTACAATGTGGAAGTGTACTTTGTGCCAGGATCACATTTTGAAGAAGCGCCTGCATGCTCAGTACAGCTCCACAACACCGCAACAGTGGTGAGCCCCACTGAAGTGGAGAACAATGTCGGTGCTGCAGCTATGCCATCGCTAACTTGTAATTTTAGCTAAAGTTGTCACCATGATGGAACTTAGTTCCACTGTTGCTACAGAATAGAGTGCACACCCTTGGGACAACATAACCACTGTGTGCAACCTAAATGCAAAGACTGCTTTTTCGGTACTCTAACCTTTGTTTTAAAAAAGTAAAAAATGTTGTTTCAAATTACTTTCATATTCAAGTTATAAAAAACAAGGTACAGTAAACAGCAAAGACACACAAAATCAAAATATCTGGTGTCCTACAGGTGTATATTGTGTTTTCACCTGTAAATAACCCAGTGTGGATCCTCTTCTGACACGCAAAACTGTTTATCCTGTGGGGGGACAGCAGGGCTATTTAGCTGTACCCCCTCTTCAAGTAGCTTTTGGATAGTGGCCTGAACAAGAAAGAATACATTAATTTCACAAACTATAATATTAAAGATGACTTCCTGTTTTGACAACTTTATAATAAAAAAGAGAAAAACCTCCTGCTATGGGGATGACAGATTCTTTAAAGGTATTAAAGCTCAGATATACAGATCAAAGACAAAAAGAAATGACTGGTGAACATTTTATCCAGAGGTGGACAACTCGGTTAAGACAAGAGGAACCAGTCGTCATCATCAGACTGAGAAGAATGTAGCTTTTGAATTAATGAAATCTAATCAAATTTTCAGAAAACATATCCCTGTGTCATAGAACAAAGGTATAAGAAAAGAGGCTACAGCGTGTGTCAGTTTTGGCAAGGTTGTGCCATGGGTGTGGATAGTTCTCTTCATTTTCTTTAAAGTGCTGTCAAGTTAACGTCTCTATAGACTTAATAAAGACTTGGACACATTTGATGGGAAGCACGTATGCAGAATAAGACAAACTCATGAGACAAGCACAGCAGTCTCTGACTCCAACCACTCACCAACAACTTCACAGGCTTGTTAAAACTCCCATAATGCACGTCAACTGCTGCAAGCAGTCTTTGTTTCTAATGGTGTATTTCAAAAGGATGGCGCAGCCTAAAAGAAACAGCTTGATCTAAGATCATCCACAAAATGAACATGAACACCTTATAACAAAAACATCTGAATTCAAATAAAGTTTAATTCAGAAGCTGGTGGCTAACAAACCAGGTATGGAGCCTTTAGAGCCAAACAACTTTCAGTATGAAGAGTTTCTGTCTGATCTGCATAAGAACATATTCAATAATAAATCTACCGTCTTTAATTATCAAAAACAGAAGGAATATGAGCCCATTGATGTTACACCAGTCACTGTTCTGAATATACATTACAGTAGGAACATGAAAACCTTCAACTTCAGTTATTACTATATCATTCAAAATACTCTTTCAGATCATGCTGGAACATTACATTTTAAGAGAAACTAAGAAACCTCTCAGTGTGTTTACGATACTCACAAAAACAAATTATGGCACAGAACAGCTATCCTGCACTCACCAGACACTTGAGTAGTTACACCTTGCTAGTACCTGACTGAAGCCCCTTTGGCTTTCAAAACTGCCTTAATTAATTTTTAATTCTCAAGATGGTTGTTTGGGAAAATCCGAGCATATCAGCAGTTCCTGAAATACTCAGAACACTGACACCATTACACATTCAAGTCACTTACATTACCGTTCTACCCCATTCTGTTGCTCAGTTTGGACCGGTCAAAATTTGCATTAAGCAGCAGTTGAACAGGTGTACCTAACAAAGTGGACAGTGCATTTCGCTGTGTTTGTTTAATCACAACATTCTTCAGTCTCCTCTCGTTCTGTTGACCATTGTGCAAGAAGCTTTTGCTCCACATTTTTTTTATAGTTCTATAATACTTGCCTGTAATGACTAATCAAAAGGGCCAACCTTATAATACTGGAGTTATAAGAAACCTGTTGGAGTGTGTTGGTTCCATCTGTAGGAACACAGGAGCTGAAGAGTGGCTGTGTGTATTAGTTAGTAAGAACAAACCTCAGCACTAATGAAGCGAATTTCAGCTAAAAGGCGCAGCAGGTGCACAAAGCTTTGACTTTCACTGGAACCGTGAAGACACTGTACACAGCTTTCCCCCTCTGAGTAGTTGCGCGCTGGAGAGAATTAGCAAAATATGTTATGTGAACAATCAGTGACAGATCTCTAGCACAAAAACCTAAACTATAGCCATAGGAGTACAAGCCTGACTTCTCATTACTATTCTGTATTCTGAAACTCAGTATTAGAAATATTTCTGTTATTTTAGTGTTACTCTTAAGATCATTCATCATCTTACTGTCAGTCTTCTTCCATCTCCCGTCATCATAAAGCAAACAGAATCCACAAGCAGCTCGGCACACATCCCAAACTTCATGCTTCCTGGCTGTCTTTGCTAATGTTGCCCACAGCCTCACTCTGAAACAGCCACGAAATAAAGATAAATTACAGATAAGTACTTTTTGAAAAGGTTAAGGTTGGGACAAGGGTACAGCTACGTGTTGTATATGATCGAATATTGTTTGTTTGCAGGGTCATGAATAATAAAAATCTGCTCTCAAGTTGTGATGGTTCTGCTGTCTCTTGAGCATTAAGTCTGCCATTAGTGACGTGCACATCTCTTTAACGGTAATGACAGGGGCAGACATGAGGAAATCAGCTATGCGCTTTGAATAGGGATATGAAATGGAAGGGTGCAGAGTTATAGTCGCACAACAACCTTAACAGCAGAGAGGACCAATAGATCAAACATTCATTAGTATCTAATATTCGGTAAAAGCAAGAAGTAATAAATTCAACAAGCCATAAAAGTCTGATTATATGGGCAATTTTCCAACTGGGTTTCTGGGAGGTGTGACAACTAAAACTAACCGCTGAGAAAACTTTACACTGGTAGGATCATTTTGCTTACATTCATACATCAAAAGCACATGCGCAAAATTAATAGACTTGCATTTGCAAACACGCACATCTCTGTATGATCTGTATCGCTGCCCTGTTTGTCCAGGTGTCCTTCCACCCTCTGTATGGATGTAGAGTGATGCTGAGCCTTTGCAGCGAGCTGAGTCACTGGTCCAGATCCAAGACCGCCTGCGGGAACTAGACAAATGTTGAAACACTGCATAAGTCGAACCTGATTAATACCGGAAAAGCTTTTCCATCCCGCCCCC
>NW_005187463.1:1688088-1702243 GCF_000239375.1 Pundamilia nyererei | reverse complement strand
ACACACACACACACACACACACACACACACACACACACACACACACACACACACACACACACACACACACTTCTCACTGATGAACATCTTAGGAACTATAAAAAAAATTGTGGCACCATGGTGCACTTAATTAATTCTTGTAGTCCCAAGGGTTACTTTACGTGCTGGCTTTGAAGCTCACAACACAATGATTAAGTGGCCTCAACTAGGGCATGCTTAAGGTTCATGGACAAAAACAAGAGGTGCCTCTAGGGACCAAAGCTTTTAACCCGTGCCTGCAGTAGGAGCCCTTTGACAAGCTGTCAGTTTTTCCCCGGGTCATTAGGACTGCTGAATGTTCATTTGATGCTATGAAGCAAGGAGCCTTGAACAAGTGCGAGATCAAAGGCTCCCCCCAAGCTCTGGCCCTTCTGCTCCGTGATTCATCGCACACTGTCGATGTGGCTTTCACTGTTAGCAAAACTAGAACACACTCTCGAAGCAGTTTTTTTTCTGAGAAATTGCTCACCACTGAGCAACAAAAGCTCAATGTGACCCCGGGAAGTATCTCTGAAGATTGTGGGTTAAATTTAAATGCAACACATCAGTGCACATCAGTGTAGGTCTGTGACATCCAATCAGCCTGCATGCAACAACTGCCAACTTTACTTATGACTAAACAATTGCGGCATGAGTTTGCATTCCAGGTGTGTTCTACAAATGTAGGAGGGCTCTGTCAGCACAAATCAGTGGGGTTTATCTAAGATCAAGTTGCTCACAAAGACATTCTGCTATGAAGCATTAGTACATATGTATGTTACAGTTCCAGATATGATTATACAATAATTTATATGGTCTCCTGGTCCTAGGCCATATGACTCACTAACAGAAGTAAGATTGCCACAGTGAACCCTTACCATGCATCCATGGCCAATTTAGAATCGCCCGTCCATGTTAAACCATGTTAAGTTTAATCTGGATGTTTTGAGAAATAGTACCTGACGCTCACACAGGCACAGGTAGAAAATGCAAACTCCACACAAAAAGCCTGGAGCCATCTTGCTGTGAGATGACATCACTAGCCACTGTCACCTTACTGTACATCACTGTCACATTTCTATGACAGAATAAATAGCAAAGATAGTAGCAGAACTGTAACTTCCAGGTGAAAAAGAAATACTGTCTAATTTCGGTTTCATTTATGCTCCAAAATAACTGTCCCAAAGGTATAGCTGAACAATATAACTTGCTTCTTCTTCTAGGCTAACCTGTCCTTCAAGCATGTATGCTGTCATTTTATGAAGTATTAACAACGTGCGTTATTCCTGGTGTAGATAAAAGAACTTCATTTCATTTGGACGTCTGTTTCAAGAGAACATCTTATTGCAAATCCAACATAAGAAAAAGTCTTAGTTTGGCTTTGTGAAAAGTGAAAGTAAGAAAGAGAATTCTGTACTTTTTGAAGTGTCATCTGCATCCAGGACCATCTGAAAATCATCAGGGGCCAAAAGAAGGCCCACAGCGACCAGGACGGGTCGAAAGTCTGTCTTATCTTGGGGCGGCATGTCTCTTGCCTGAGAAAGACATGGAAGAAGGGAATTAACTTGCAGACCAGACAGACTCTTAAAGCCCTTCAGCAACCACATTCAAGCAAAGCATATATTTTAAAAGTGAACTTATTTGAGCATATTATTAAAGCTCTAACACACCATACCCCGAAAGGTCAGGTATGTTTTAACTCAAAGTTCTTTAGCTTAACTAAAAACTCTTGTTTTCAGCAGCCTACTCTAAATGCGTTTTTGTTTGGTGTGTAATGTTACACAGTACAGATGGACAAGAAACCTGCTGCATAAGCATAGCAGCTTTATCCTCAATGCGGGAAGGGGTTTGGTAGAGGGTCTGCCTAAGCTGCAGGAGGCGGAAAGCTGAAGACAGGCGTTCTTGTTGTGTCCCATTGTCCAGCAGCATGGCTTTCTGAAAGTGAGTCAAAGAAGCCTCAAGGCGCCCCTCCTCCTCTTCAGTCACTGCCAGCTCTGAGTGGACTTGACAGCGCAGCTCCAACAACATACTGGAATAGTAACACACAATTAGTATGACTTAATACAGTCATGTAAAAAAGCAAAAGTAAACCCTTTCTAAATTCTGAGGTTCTACATATCAGAATGTAATAAAGTGGCTCTCAGCAGATTTTAAAATATAGAAAATACAGGTTCAGATGCACAACAACAACACATGATATGTTACATTGTGTCATTTTCTTTTAACACTAATGAATGAAGATAAAAATTAAGAAGCAGTTTGTAAAAAAACTCAGTACTGCCTTACTCTTTCCTTTCCAAGAATTAAGAGGGTGAGTAGCAGCTAGGTGCTGCTAATCAAATGCACTTGATTAATAAACCATCAGCAAGTGTGAGCACCTTACTAAAAGCAGAAGTTTTATCATTTTGTATGTCTGGAACATTCAGGTTTGTGCTAACAAAATGCCAAAGAGGAAAGGTATCAGGAATGATCTTAAAGCAGCAATTTTTCAGGGTGGGACGACTTATGAGGCCATTTCTAAACAACTCAAAGTCCATCATTCTACACGAAGCAGCTCACAGCAGCATGGTGATGAGAGGCCATGGGAAGTCCAATGAGAGTGCAGCATGCCAGTGAATGACTTTTGACAGGGTACTAAATATATTAGAGTTACCTAGGCAACTGTAGCCAGGAATTTCCACTAGTGATCAAATGGTAAATGACCTGTATTTGTATAGCGCTTTACTAGTCCCTAAGGACCCCAAAGCACTTTACATATCCAATCATCCACCCATTCACACACTGGTGATGGCAGCTACATTGTAGCCACAGCCGCCCTGGGGCGCACTGACAGAGGCGAGGCTGCCGGACACTGGCGTCACCGGGCCCTCTGACCACCACCAGTAGGCAACGGGTGGAGTGTCTTGCCCAAGGACACAACGACCGAGACTGTCCAAGCTGGGGCTCGAACCGGCAACCTTCTGATTACAAAGCAAACTCCCAACTCTTGAGCCACGATCTCCCTATCAACCACCAGGTCACTAATGTTGTGCAACAGGCGAATTGCTTCCTGCTCGCACATAGCTTCAGCTCGAAGTTGATCTCACCAGAGATGTCTGGTGATTATGCACAGTGCCACAGCTGATGAAAATCAAACAGAGCATATCAGAGCAATCACCTCAAACCTCACAACCTTTAAGCACAGTGGAGGAGGGGTGACAATTTATGCTTCTTTTGTAGTCCCATAACCTGGGCACTTTGGAGTCCCTGAGTCTACCATGTAGAGGGAGGGTCAAATGTGACACCATCTGTCCAGTAACTAAAGCTTAGACCACACTAGGTCATGCAACAGGACAGTGATCCTAAGCACACCAACTACCCAACAGAATGACTGAAAAAGAAAAGAATAAAGGTGCTGCAATGACTCAGTCATGACCCAATTCCAGAGCTCAACCCAAATGAAATACTGTGGCAGGACCTTAAAAGAGGTGTGCATTTATTTGCAATTTAAGGCCTTTTTATTATTATGTAATCTTAGAACTGACGGATTATGTACTTTTTTATCACCAGTATATATTGTGGAAGTAAGGAAATGTATAGGTCTGTGTAAACTGTGTGTGATTATTATTCTGAGCAAATAATGACTTTCTCATATCAAATCATGGCTAGACTGGAAGTTTCTAAGAGGGCAACACTCAGCTAAACATATTCAGTGAAACATGAGTACAATAACGAAAAGCAGCCCGAAAAGCTCCAGGACATGCACACAAGGCCATGATGATTATGTAAAAAGATGAAAACCTTTGTGTCTCTTCCAGTGCCTGAGCGACCCTGAGCAGAGGTGTCTTGATGCATTTTCTGAGGTTGTGCTGCAAGAGGGGCAGGCACAAGTTCCACTGTGTAGCGCACACTGCCTGCACAGCCTGAGGGCCCCCCTCCCTCGCTGCAGTCTGCAGCCACTGATCCAGCTTGCCTATCTCTTTCAGCCGGGCCTGTGGGATAACAACTACAGATTGAGAATCTCTCCTGTCGCAACGACGGCACAACACTTCCATCACTTGGCAAGCAAATTTGGATTAAAGTGGGCTGAATATGTTGTATGTGCCAGTTCTTAAATGTGACAGTTTTCACAGTAGTGTATAATGAGATTACATGATCCTACTTTCCAACATCGTTTTTTCTCATTACAGGGGAAAAAACTGCAGAACTTATATTAGGATGATTATAATTCAAAATCTTGACTTGTAGTTAGTCAGAGATACCTATTCAAGTCAGATCTCTGAATTTAATGACAATAAGCAAGCCATTTTACTGTAAAAAAATTATTAAATGAAGCATCTGCTAATGGATCTGCTGCTTTCACTCTAACATGAGGGTAAAACATATGGATGATAATTCAAACATATGGCCAAGCACCTCTACACTAGCTTTGGAATAGTCATTCATCTTCATTTCTTTCTTCAGGAGGTTGATTTCACCTTGGACACATTCCATTACTAAGCGTTGGCTAACACTCTAGAAAGACAAAAATAACACATGTGAGGTCAGGAATCAGAGGATGGGCTGAAAAATGTACAAATTTGTATCACCAGATTTTATACGGCAGAAGATCCTCCATATGCAGCATCATTAATTATGTTGTCATTCCACATAATTCACTCATACATACAAAACATACAAAGCATAAAAAAGAGATTGTATAAGTGAAATGTAGGGTCTATAAAAAATCATCTGATTTCAAAAGGTTAGAATTTTTAAACTTAAAAAAAAATTATCATTTTGAATGAACACAGAAGCTTGTGGTAAATTCTAAAAGATATGGGTAAAGGTAAAGTTTCACATGCAAAACTTGTACAGTGCTCACAAATGCTCAGTGTGTCTTACTTTTGCACGAATCTGCTCTTTCTGACAGTAGGAATCTCAGTCGCTGCTGGTGAACGGCTGCGGATTTAAATACACCCTGATACACCCTGTATGTTCTATATTGCTCAAAGAAAAATGCAGCATCTCTGTAACTTTTATTAATAAGCCAGATATTCCCAAAGTCTGGGCGTGGCCTCCTGGTATATCAGAAAAAGTTTACAGCCTTGCGAACACGGGTTCAGATTTGGGCAAAAGAAAAAGTTCACATTTCTAAATAGGCAGTGACAGACTTACAGTAACTTTGAGAATGCTAAGTTACTGTAAGTCAAACGCAATTAATCTCACGTATTGTCAAGGGCCTGTTTTTATTATTAACCTTTACTAGAATAGCTTTGCATGATTCACAGCTCAAAATAATCCTTATTTATTCTGTGCTTTCCCATCAATTTGTCCACTGTCTGAAACAAACTGCTTTAGTTCCCATCCTCCCTTATTTCTTCTGATTGGCGGCTCCTTATAAACAGAAGGTTTAAACAGTTTGGGGGTACTGCTTCTGTGGTCACAAAAATTAGGGATATGTGCTCTCACTGACATCACAGGGAGCCAAGAGTAGAAACAGCAGAGCAGTGAGAGCAGTCTAAAGCCTGAGTCCCGGTTTAAAGTGATTAACTGTACGTATGCTAACCTCATTATTTAAACGTTACATAAGAGCACTCACCATTGTACCTATGACAAAAAATAAGGAAAGGCATAATAGGTCACAGTTAATGTCAAACCCATGCATAAATTTGCATATTTGTAAACTGTGTGCAGTTACATCTTCTGCCCCTACTGCCCGAGGTTTTAAGAGAATATCGGACACTCACAGCTTCTCCCGACGACTTTAGCTCTTTCAGACAGTCGGCAGCTACTTTCTGATGCTTCACTTGCAAGGCCAGCAGAGCCAACTCCAGGAGGAAGGCAACTCTGCAAATCCCAGATAAAACATAATTTATACAATTCACAATCCTTCAGTACAGTAATCTGAGACATGTACTGCCCCTGGGATAGCCATGTGTGGGTTTATGGTAGAGAGAGGTTTAGGAAGAGAACAGGGAGCAATAAAAGGTAATCTCGCAGGAGATTTGATCCGGACACTTTAGGTCACAGACCTGTCAGATGGCTGGATGGGTGTTGAGCTCTGAAGAGGACTGGAGTTCAGAGGTGTAGCAGGCTCTTTGCTACAGTCCACCAAGAGATGGAAAATCTCCTCAAGCCTAGTAGAATTCTCTTTTGTCAGCATGTCCTTGTTAAGTCCTCCCAACCTGCTACAACATCAGGAAAACTCTCTTTACATTAATGTACATGCATGTGAGCATCCAGAATTAAACTGATACTTTCATTTGCCCTTTAACAGACTCACACAAAACAGTGCATAAACCTTAGGCTAAATAACCTATATGGTGCTGACGATGGCCGAGTCTGACTTAGTCATGCTGTCACACTGAAATGAGGAGCCATAAGGAGCTGTGACATGTCGAGTACATGCCTGCAGAAATGGGCTGGGGGATGGGACTGTACAAGAATACGCCACACCAGCAGACATGGTACTGTACTACAAATGTGTTCAGGCCAGCAGAAAAACATGGCTGCCACAGGATGCGCTGAGAGCCAATGGATAATGGACCCGCTGACCTATGTCTCCCAGTTTTTAAATGTATCTGGAGGCATAAAAATTTTAATATAAAAAAACCCCACAATAAAATCCTCACTCTAAGCGCTACATCTTAAGATAACATTGCAAAGAATAAAATAAAGACATATGTAGGTTAGAAACACGGAATACTAGATTTAAAAATTTTAGACCTTTAAACAAGATCATAACTGATCAGGTTTAGGACTCAACCTGCCTCTATTGTTAGAAGCATTGTAAAAACAATAAACATGCAGTCAATCAGAAAAGCCTGCTTTCAAACAGTTTAATCTCCAAAGCAAGCATTTCTGGAGCAGATCAAGTGCTTCTTTTTGGTGACACCGTACATCTTGTTTTTCCTAGCGACAGATAAAAATGCAAACGACTTTCATCCTGACAGCACAAAAACGACACTTTCAGCAAAACAAACCCTCCAGCAAAAAAAAGCAAACATTTATATGAATGTAACTCAGAAACTTACTTTTTTAATTCCTGCATTTTGTAAATGACTGCTAACGTAGTGCATTCCCTGCTTGTTTCCAGGAGGACATCACTGTCTGACAGCTGGTGTCGCACCTAAGAAGAGTGAAGTCGGAAGTTATGCTTTATTATCAGGTTATGACAGGGTTGAATTTTATGATTAATGTCAACATCAAGGAGTTTAGCGAGCTATTGTTATGCATGTAGTGCTAATAAGACTCCTGAAGACATCTGAATGGTGTATTTTCATATTATAAGACTTGTATAAAGATACAATTAAAGTTTAAATAGCATTCGTTCTGAGGTCTGATACATGGCAATCTTAATGCCCCCAAGGGTGAATCAGAAGCTCAACCATGAAACATGAGCCAATCATGTTGCTGTGTTGAGTAGGTATCAACACGCTTATTGTTTTTTTTTTTGTGTTACTGCATCTATAATGTCTACTCTAATTAATGCTTTGTTAACTGCTCTGTCGGGACAAGCCAGAGATCTGGACACGTGTTGAATTGGACACGGACAGAAGTACAGCTCTAAACTTTATTTGGGGCAATGTCACAAACCTTTAAGGTAGTTTTACAGAACTTTAATAAATTTATTAGACCACTTCTGTGTAGATATATCAATATCTACTTAAAAAGTATCCACCTAAAAAGTAGATATTGAGGATATATTTAGTTATTACTGAATGTATAAGCAACCAAAAACTGCCATGAAAGCAACATGCTGTGTTTACCAATAAAGTAAAGAGTCCTGGGTAAAGTTTTGGAGTATGCGACTTGATGAATTCTTCTGTAACTTTTGCAAAACTTGTTGCATCCTCAACCTTCTTTGAGTCCACAAGACATTTGATCAGGTGCCTGAGCAGAAACAGAGACAGAGAGCAAACATGTGGGCATGTGTCAGTGCTATTAGCCATGTGCTCAGTTTTTCTATGCTACTGAACATTCAATTTAATTAATATGCCAACAATCAAATAACAGCCTTTCTTTTCTGAAGCTTGTCATGTTCACACTTGTGTGGCATGAGCTATCTGATATTACTGTGCTGGTGTTGTTACTACAACATAAGTCATGTTATTCAAGGACTATCTTAGGGAAAAAGACAGCAGTGGGTGAAGGTGCCTTTAGGGCGTTCTGGCAGAAAAGCTTTCTGACAAAAACACTCTAAAGTAGAAAGGCTTTCAGAAGTCAGGGCTACAAAGTTAATGTGAGGAGTAGGTTGGTGGTGGATGTATGGATCCGCTTCACCTGACAGACTGGGTATTTTGTTCTGTGTAAAACCAAAAGTCAATGTTCACTTTTATTTTCTTGTACTCAGTTCAAGAATATTTCTATTATTTCAGTTTAAGTTTGGGTTGGTTTAGGAAAGGACTGTGGTCTGGGTTGAAACTGTGCTCGTCTGTGGATGCACACAAAACACTAGTCACAACTACAATGTGACATTGATTTTCCTGAGGCAACATATATAAATATATATATATGTATATATTTATCCCACCACAGGGATATCAGACAATACTTGCCTCCATGGTCAATATATAGCTTGGGTTTTAGACTTCCTGTCATACTAATACTAATATTAATGTACATAATATAGCAACATAATGAGCCAAATTTACTAAAGGGAGCAAAATAGCATGCAAGTGCAATCACCAAATAGGCCAAATTATGGGCGTGGTTAGTTTTATGGGTGATTTTTAAACACAGACACAGTCAGTTCATTTTTGAGAATTAAATTTTAGCGCAATTGTCAGTAAATTGTGTGGCAAACATTTGTCAATCGGTTTGCATGCTTGATTTAAATCTTCTTCTTCCTAATTTTTTACCTGAAGAAACAAATTTCCAAGAATACAAACTGTTATGGAAATTTTAACAATAACCCTCCAACACACCCAGTGAGCTTGATTTGAAGTGGGTTTAATTAACACATTGCAATGTGGAGAGAGCATCCCAGTGAAACACCAGGATCATCTCTGAATTTTGGCCACCGCCCTTACATCTTATATACAGAGACACAGACAAAGAACATTCCACAAATGTGGAGGGGGGCTATACCTTCTCCCTCACAGAGAGAATTATGACCTTGTTTTCTGCTTGGCCATCACCTAAGGATTTACATCCCTGATAAGCAGAAGGAGTCCCACTATCTGTTTAACGTCTCCCATCACAATGGCCTCACTGTGTTAACATTCCACATGCATGCAAACTAGTGACAGGGGTACTCTTAATATAGTAAAGTGAGAAAGTGATATTACTATAACTAATGTGATATGATTAAATATGTGATTAATACATGAGAGAAGAAATTTGCCTCCACAAAGCACAACAGGATTAGTTACAAAAGTCTCACACACAGTCTGGTCATCATGCTCCCTTTGTAAGTGCCAACAGTACTTTTTTTCCACACCAAACCCCAGTTTGCACTGGTGCAACGCATTAGTAAATCTGAGTCTTTAACTTATACAAATCAACCCATATATGGGTAAATGCAATGCATACAGCTGTGATGGAACATTTCACAACCAATGGTAAACTGGACATATTTTTCGTATTCTTATAATAGATGTAATGTAGCACGCCATGCTAATCTCATTATATTTATCATTGGGGCGACCGTGGCTCAGGGGGTTGGAAACGCATCTGTAACCAGAAGGTCGCCGGTTTGATCCCCGGGCTCTCTGTCCTGGTCGTTGTGTCCTTGGGCAAGACACTTTACCCTCCCGCCTACTGGTGTTGGCCAGAGGGGCCGATGGTGCGATATGGCAGCCTCGCTTCTGTCAGTCTGCCCCAGGGCAGCTGTGGCTACAACCGTAGCTTGCCTCCACCACTGTGTGAGTGTGATTGAATAGTGGCATTGTATAGCGCTTTGGGTGCCTTGAAAAGTGCTATATAAATCCATTATTATTATATCTGTCACTGCCCAACATTATATATATGAATGATACATTTTTGTCCTCTGATCAAAGATAAAACTAATATTTTTTTTGAAAAATGATTAAACAGATACTTGACTCTATAGAAGAAAAAAAGCAGCCCATTAACTGAGGCTAGATGAAGCTGTGGTCATAAATAAACTGCTGGTTAATAAGCTCAGTTCATTATCTCTATGAATTTTCAATGAGTATGAACCAAAATCACAACTGGACATATTAATGAGGTCTAAGTAAGAGAGCACTTGCATCATGAGTTCAGCCCTCCAGCTGTGGTCGTGGTCTGCCACCTCCTCCAGACTCTGCACCACCTGCCTGAGAGAGGGCACCAGGTGGAGGCTCCGCCCTGGCTGTAGGAGAGGTTGCACTGTCTGGTAGTACAGCACCGAGGCATTGAACACCATAAAGTGAAGTCTGTAAGGCACAAATCAAATGCAGAAGAAAGTAAACACCGAGCAATGAATTATTTATGTGATACACTTGCAAGCCATTTTATCTCTTAGTACGACTCAATTCAAACCAAGTGTCAGCTCTCTATGAGGAAGTCCTGTGAATTCCAAATGTGTGTGGATTAACAATCGACCAATGAGCCACAGGAGAGCGGCCCGCTGAATCTTTTCGATGTGAAATAAGTGGAATTTATGAATTTAAGCTGCAGTTTTAAAGAAAACTCTGTGAAGAGACTGTTTGAGCGCTCCTAATTTATTCACCAGAGTGTGTGCTGTCCATTAGTGTGGGCTGCTTGAATTAGATATGTATTCCTTTGGTGTTAATTGGAATTCCTCATTGAGCCTTTTTATTGACAGGTTATGAGTTCATTAGCAAAGAAAACCAGTGCTCATTGCTTACAAAGGCTAACCGAGTACCTCCAAACGCATCCATCAAAGCAAATAACAAGGGAATGCATCTGTCACAATTTCTATTATTGCATCGATATGTGCATCACCCGTTTCACCCTGCTCACAGATGCATCCAGTCAGCTGTTAAAATTGAGATGAAAACACATTGAAAATGTTCTGCTTGTGAATAAGGGGTCGGGGTGAAGCATGAAAAATCGTGTTATATTTGATTCTTCTTCGTAGCATATTTCTGCGCATCAGACAGAGCCTAACCTATCACAGCTAAACAACATTCCCTGGTGAGAATGTCTGGCTTTCATTACGTGTTTTACCAGCGCACCTTACCGCTGTGGCAGCAACTGCCAAATAATATCAGAGATGATCAACTGTACGCAACAGAAAATGGTCATCCATCTTTCTCGACACTGTAACAACAAAGCCGAGCATACTCGAGGTTGCATACCTTGGTTCTTGCTTTGAAATCTCAATTGCTTTCAGAAAATACACCACAGCCTCCTCAAAGTCCTCCTAAAATAGAAAATGATGCAAAAAGGGGACATGAGAACCTGTCAGAACATGGAAGCATAAAAACAATGACAAACAGTTTAGCAAAAAAAACAAAATTTAAGCTGCACTCAAATGTAGCAAAGGCCAATATTTGTTTGAGACCGAAGAAGCATGGTAAAACCGCTGGAGTTTGTTTGCAAAGCTGCTGCATGTTTTTAGTGCAAATGAGTACAGTATGCCGCTACAGTAATTGCATGTGTATATATCTCTGGGGCGCAGAAACACACACACACACACAACGCCCTTGAGGGTATGTGTCCAATTTACTGTCCTCACCACACTCCCCGTGGCCGGCGGAGACTTCAGCTGGCCCTGGCAGAGGTAGGCTCGACACAGAAATTGATTAGCCGGCGGATTCCCTTCAAAGTACATCTTTAGACACGCTGTGCTTATCTCCAAACAGCCCATCTGAAAACAGAGAGACAGAGCGGCACAAAGGCCAGAGAGAAAAAGAAAAAAAATTCAGCCTCATCTGCAGTTAGATCGTGTAACCGGCAATTTTCCCTGTATGATGCATTATTAAAAACTATTGCGAAAGGGCTTAATGTATGGGGAGGTGCACATTTATTTTTTGCACGACAAATTAATTCCATGCTGTTTTACAAACTGCCTCCTGTTAATTGTAAAATTAATTCAAACTCAGCAGCTTTATACTCAGTGATGTGCAGCACTATCGTGGAAGATGATCATGCAGCAGAAATTTTTGTTCTGCAAGCTTTTATATGTGTTGTGAAGAACAACAAGTCAGGCTGGAAGATCACTGAATAAGTAAAACCTGACAGTAATGAGCAATGGATTAGTATGTTAGCAAATGTCTTAATACAACAGGAATATTTATGCTTCTCTGGAAAATTGAAGAACGGAACTGTACTGCGGATGAAGACTAATTCAGCATTCACTGACACTTAAGTCTTCAGGCTAAGCTGCATTTTCACAGAAAACTTGCTGCGTGATATAAAGGAGAGAGAACAAATCACATTATGGAATATCCCTGTGTTTCATTATACAAATATGTTTCCCTTGCCTTAGGACAGCTCAGCCTGTATTAGTGAATATTCATTGCTATTCCCTACTGGGAAAATAGCTCGATTAGAAGAACTAAAGTTACTACACGAAAACAGTGACATAATGAAACGAGTCCTCCAGCAGGGAGGTCCTGCCGGCTTTTTTATTACCTTGATTTTTCTATATCAATACCTGTAGATACCATCAGCAACAAAGCACTGATGTTAATCAACAAACAACCCATCCAAATGTCTAGGACCTGCTTTATTTTGAAGCTTTAATAATTCAGGAGCTTTCACAGATGTAGCAGGCATTTACTTATAAAATGTAAGCTCCACATCTTCACAGTCAGATGCCAACCTTTTGTTCTAGGAGGCTGCTTGAAGCACCATGTCTTATGCCACAACTCAGCAGTCAGGAGCTTCTCACATCATAAAAAACGCTTCTCACAGCAGTTGAAAAGCAAGGTTGCAGGCACCTTCAGAGAATGTGTGTTCTCATTATAGTCTTTCATACAAAGAAATTCAGCCTGTCTGATTCTGATGCTGACTGTAGGTTAATACGCACACATCTAAATTTGATGTATTCACTGATCTACCAACATAAACCTGGTGAGATTTTAAGTGATATGTGCGTGCGAACAACCTGACATAGTAGTGGTGGATAAGGCCGAATGATAGATGTGGCTATACCAGGTGATAGAAACATCAGGAAGAAATAAAATGAGAAGCTCAAGAGGGATGAGAGAAGCTAGAGAAGATGTGGAAGGTTAATGCACCAGTTGTCCTTGTGGCAATTGGAGCACTTGGTACAGTAACTCCCCCAAAACTGGGTGAGTGGCTTCAACAGATACCAGCAGCGAGAACTGAGATTTCGGTCCAGAAGAGTGCAGTCCTAGGAACAGCAAAGATAATGCACTGGACCTTCAAGCTATAAGCCTCTGGTAGAGGACCTGTGCTTGAAGGATAGAAGACCATTATATATTAGTAGTAATAATAGTATTTTGTATTTTGATTCAACTTGATAACCCAAAATACTTTTTTTTATTTTGAGAGAGGAACTAGAATGGAAACACATACAATGGAAACAAACAACAATGGCACATAACATTTTTTTGTTATGTGCCATGTTTTCATCACATTTAGAAGAAGTAATGGTAGTCTGCAAAGTCATTTTAAGGTAATTTTGCCCCCTCCTGTAGCTTTTAGCCTTTCATCCAAAAATACAGATGTTTGTGCAGAAAGTACAGGGATTCATAAATTAAAATAAATACACTTATCTACAATATACGTTACGAACAATAGCTACAAGCATAGCCTGTTATGAGACATAATGTAATCAACTTGGTACTCTCTGATTCTCCAGTTACGAAATAAACAAGAAGAGTAATATAATTCAGACTAATTTAGCATACACTAAAGCATTAACATGTAATACTCAGTACCTAATTGATAAAATAAGATTAGCACTTCAACTATTTTTTTTTCTTTTGTTTATTTCCAACTCATCACCTCGACCCTGGTGGCAAAACGATCATCAAGTGAATTCTTCATCAACAGCTTCGACAGTAACTCCTCATCCTCTCTCACCTGTAGCCCAGCTTCGGCGCACAGGACGCACCACTCCGGATCAATGCGTGGAGTTCGTCCGCCGGTTCCAACCACTGCTGCTTCCTTGATTAAATCGTAGGCTGACTGCAGAGCTCCACAGTCTGCATGTACGAAATAAACACAGTAAGCTTGTTTTCACAACTCTTCATTTACTTAACTGACTGCGCGACAAACCTTTGTTCTCTTTAGC
>NW_005187463.1:1685285-1687348 GCF_000239375.1 Pundamilia nyererei | reverse complement strand
TTTATTAATACTAAAGCATGTGCTTCAGTAATCTAGTATTTCACGAGTCTGTTATTTGGTACTAGTTATCACATATTTGTGTGTGTGCATTGTACTAGTGTAGCTTGTAGATGCAGTTTGGTAGGGGTAACCTAGCACCTTATGCTTCCATCTAAAATGGTCATGTAGGACTCCAAAAATCCAAAATGTCAGTGGCCAAAATATCAGTATTGAAGCTTTAAAATAACTGCAAAACCAGTGGTGGATTTCATGACTACAGTGGTCCATCTTTTATACTGCCTATGGTTACAGCACGACTTAGCAGTTATCTGGTACATCTATAGTACATTTTCTACTCTGAGTGAGCACTCAAGCACTCTCTGCTACAAGCCTGATCACACCCACACACTCATACAAGAGTTTTAATTGTTCTTCTGTGTTTGTTTTAATGTTCCCTTTTGTGTTTTGGCATGTTAGCCAAGCAACTCTAAAAAGAGAGCTTTTTAACCTGAATGAGATTTCTATTTGGCTAATTCCTAAAATTATCTATATCTGTGCAGTGCACTTTGCTAACCAAGCTTGCTAACATTAGACGATTGTAATAATTAAGACCTCCACATTCTTGTCCAAATATGGGTATTTATAGCTACAAAAAACCCCAACAAACAAAAGAAAAAAACTAAATATGTCACAATCCTTATATTACTAATATTATGGTAAAATATTATGATGAGTGTGAGCTCACGAACCAATGCCTATATCCATCTTTTATTTACAGTTTGGTAAAAACCTTAGCCTGTAGGCTTTACTGGCACGATGCATATTTTCACAATACATTTTTATTACTTCAAAAGGTATGAATAAAAATGAAAAGATGGTACATAACAAAAGCAAAATAACATCTCTCCCTCCCGCCGTTATGAACACACACACATACACACACACACACACACACACACAGGGGTACAAAAAGCCCTTCTTTACTTCAAAGTGCATCATTATAGAAATCAGGTTGCTTAGTGTGCAAATGTAATTTACTTGGTCAAACCACATACTGCAGCAGATGTGACAGGGGACAAAGTCGTGAGGGAAGGCAAACGGCTGTGGCTGTACTTTCAGTACATACTTAGGATTCCAGGTTTGAGGTTTAATTGACAGAAGTATGTATTACCTGCCAGCAGTTCAAAGCAGCATAGATAGCTCCTTGGTGGCCCTCAAGCAAATTTGTTAAGCAGTTCATCGTGGGGATCTGTCTTAAAATACACACAAAGCTTCTGGAATGGCTTTAAGTGTGAAATATATAATTATTTTCTGGAAGAGATTTTTCCTCTGTCACTTGACCTACTTAATGGTTTGAGTTGGCACTTCTATTTGTTACTTAAAATTTCACAACTGTCATGCCACAGTTCTGTTGCTTGTGACTTTATGTTTTATACTTTTGGTCTATGACTGAGTGGCAGAGAGAGAATTATCTATAGACTGGACACTTCAGAGGTGAAAATGGAGAAGAGATGAAAATCTCTGGGTCTCATAAAGACTTGGTACTTAAATGTAAGAATTTTTATGCAATAACTTTATATTACGTCACCAAATGCAAATATCAGTTAGACAACCATCATTTTTTTCATGACAGCTGTACTACAAGTAGGTTTTTAAAACTGATTTAAAAATGTATTACTAATTTTATACATTCCTTTATTTTACGTCATATACACACTGTTAAAGTGGTGGGTATTTATTTTCATCATGGTTAAAGTTTGAAACAATGAGGTCAGATTATGTACAGTAGAGGAAGAAATTATTTGATCCCCTGCAGTTTATTGTTAAGTTTATTGTTAAGTTTATTGTTATTTATAAGAAATTATTGGTAGTTTCATCTTATGGAGAGAGACACAATATAAGCCAAAATATATCCAGCTTGTAAATTAAGCAGGGGATCAAATAATTAGTTCTTCGACCGTAAAAGTCTGTAAACCAAAGTCTCAGGCTCCTGACTGCCCATTTGAAGCAATTTATTTCTAGGCTTTCCACTGGATGATGTCATTGAGTGCAGATAGCACAATCATTTTGTGCCGAAAACAGGA
>NW_005187463.1:1660790-1683489 GCF_000239375.1 Pundamilia nyererei | reverse complement strand
TACTCTTTCAAGGATTTTTGATATGAAAGGAAGGTTGGAGATTGGCCTATAATTAGCTAAGACTGCTGGGTCTAGAGATGGCTTTTTGAGTAAAGGTTTAACTACAGCTAGCTTGAAGGCCTGTGGTACATAGCCGATCATTAGAGATAGGTTGATCATATTTAAGATCGAAGAATTAATTAATTAATGAAGTTTTAAGTGGATATAGTAGGGCTGCCTTTAAAAGAATGCATTCGTTTTGTGTAAGTGATATTTTCAGTTCCTGTACACCGGCAGTAACAAGGCAATCTGGCCAACACAGTTGTTGCTTTATGGTGATGAATAGACTCAAATAATGCAAAATGTGTGAGCATTCAATCCACAATGCAGCTACAATACACCTGTCCTGCTGTACACATAGTTAACAAATACAAGATATTGTGGTTGTAATCATTTAACACTGAGCCAACATACGTCTGGGTGGGGGGGAACCCCTTATAAAAGTCCAGAAACTTGGAACAAGGCCTCAGTATTTAATGTCATTGCAGAAAATGGAAATAACCTACCCCTAACCGACCCCCGAGAGCTTTTTAAAACAAGAGTAATATAACAGTTTAAAAAAATGAACGTGCCAATATTCTGGGGGAAAAAACAACCAGGGCATTTTCGCAGTGAACGCAATATCTGGCTTTAATTTACTGTCATTGAGGCTGCTTTAGGAATTGTTCATATTCACAAAGAACCATCTTGGACTACATAAAAAGAAAAGCCTGGACTTTTTTCTAAGCAAAATTTAATTTAAGCCATGGAAGAGCAAGTTGAAATCCAATCCAGCAAATAAACGAAAAGCTCCAGTCAGGGTTCAGTAGCTGATTTTACTTCCATTCAGCTTCTGTTTACACCCCATCATGAATATTATTTTGCCAAAGCACGGCATGTTTGCATCGCGGTCTCTTGTAAACTGAGAAAGGAAATTGAAATGCCATTAAGAGATGATCCACGAGCAGCGAGTTATCTTTGGACCGGTGCACAGACACCAGCCACATTTAATGAGGATATAACCACATGACACAATCTTGTCAGCTGCACTGATGCACACCAAGGTGGAGAACAAAGATAAACAATGAAGCACCAGTAGAGAAATTAATCGCCGGCATTTCTCAAACATGAATAGGAGGGAAAAAAACAAACAAACAAACAAACAAACAAACAAACAGAAAAGGCTGTAGCTCCTAGTTTTCACACTAGGAGGCTCATTGTAAGCATGAATTCAGATAAACAAGATGAGTCAAAAGTGATTTGTTAGCTGTTTATAATTTATTATTTCATTTTAAATGCTTGGAAGTTATAATGAGGAAAGCAAGGGGGGAAAAGAGCACACCAGTGAGGTCCATCCAGGTTCACAGCTGCTAGCTGATATCTCACACTCCAAAAAAAGCTCTACTCTGCTCAGTGTTTTGACAGAATACATTTAGCTTGACATACTTTAATCAAAGCTTAAACCTCTAAGAGTGGGTGTGTTTTTATTAGCAAGCATTTACATATGAAATCTTCCATAAACACGCCGGTTGCCATGAAGATGCACACACGACACGTGCGGCTCATCTAGCTCATTCAAAATAAATCAAAGACATTGTGTGCAGTGCCCTTCTTTGCATTATGTAGACCCCCCCGGATGGGTTAACTTTGAATATCTCTGAAAATCTCCCACAACACTAGCATATCCTTAAGATGTTTAATCAGCGGGATCCAATAAAATATTGATCAAGTCTCAAATTATTATCAATAATTAAACAATCTGCACATGTGAAACCCACATGCGCAAGAGTAGTAGCAGCCACACAGCATTTACATCACGGCAAGTTATAGTGTACAGGCTGCATGTTTCTCCAAGTCCTGCTTTACTTTACTGTTTGGATTCATATAGAAGTTAAATAATGCCTTAGAATTAATGTAAGATGGTAAAAAGAGATGCTTCTAACTGCATGCTAAAGCAAGACTGGAGCAAAGCATACTGCAATAGAGCGCAATACTTCCAAAAGATGTCTTTATTAAAAATATTTCACACAATCACACGAGAAACAACTTTGTTGTGAATTCCTTCAATATTTAATCAGCGAGATGTGTCTTTGATTTGTGTGTTAAAATCATCTGCAACTTTTGCTAAAATTTATATTGGTGCCAACTGAAACTGTTGCCGTGGTCCGTGTACTGTTGCCCTGCAAAAAAACACTTGACAAATTCAAACCAGACTTAAACACAACAGTGCTTCGAGCAAGACACAGTAATGACGACCACTGTTTATTATATTCAGCGTCGTGGTTCAGTGCGTTAGAATGTTGACATTTGCTAAATGCTGTTTATAGAACGATGTATGTACATAACCTTGGGAGCTACATTTCTACTGCTGTTATGTTGCAGCAGGGTTCTAGCTATCCGAAGTATTAGTGTTGTGCAGTTTGTGCGTGAACTGAGCAGCAGGGAAAAGCATTTCACAGGGAGGAAATGGTTTCTCAAACAGCAGTTCGGAGACAGGCTGGATGAAAACTGTCTTGTTGCTTTGCAAGGTTCTGAATGTGAGGTTAGTGAGAGAGTAGTAATAATGTTGAGCATGATTGGAGGAAAAGTGTTTTTTGATATCTAACAGGTGATGCTTTGGTTTTTATAAAAGTCACATTTTATTTGTCGAGGGTTGTGTTATGTTACAAAACTACAAAACTGGTTTATGTGAATGTGAAACTGGTTACAACTTTACACGGCTCAGAGAAACTCCGAATTGCAAAGCATGTCAAAATGGGGATTTTTGAACTTCAGCAGCTGCTCATTATTGCTTTTTGTTAAAAAATGAACTAAATGATGTAATGAAAGCAACTGTGTTCGGTTTTATTGTCTTACTGTTTCTATGGAAACTGAGCGATAGAGCGAGTATGTTGGTACAAAGGCCTGCAATCAATTTGAATCAATTCAATTTGAATTAAATTAACATGTGTCCATTACCAGTTTTTTAAGCTTTGAATCAGACCTGTGTTAACATCCAGAAATGGATAAGGAGCATCACGGCAGCATATCTGGATCCGTAATAAGTGCACTTGGGCATTTATCTGCATGTTAGCATTTGTGATTAGTAGCGAGCATTAAGTGCTTCAGAGGCTGATGGGATTTATTTTAGATCTCTGTGGTCATTTATTTCATATCGGCTCATGCAGCTGGTTCAAAATTTTACTCACAAATGTGTTTCCATCTCTGTAGGAAACCTTGGGCATGATTCTCTCGAAAGTAGGCATATTGTTTAATGGGAATTCATCCAGTAGTTATCAAGATATTTTACTAAGAGCAAAAAAAGTTAACCTGCTGAGCACTCAGTCAGAGGATGATCAAAGTCAGCTGGCTTTATCTGTGGACAGCAAATATTTGTACTGAATTCATGACAGTCTAATACATGTTGGAATGAGTGAATGTTGACTAAAATGCTGGTTTTGACAAACCAACAGATTCTAATCTGGCTAAAACATACACAAGCCTTCATCCTGCACATGTATATCCACAGACTGATACCCACAAGTCTTTTCTGCTGCAGTGAGTTGTCTGCAAATAATCAGCAAGACCTCCTACATGTAAGATATAACTCAATGTGCACAGAATTTTAAGCAGACGTAGGTGTAATTTAAACGAATGCATCCAAAATTCTCTGTGTATTTGCTGAGCAAGCCCACAGTGATCTGGGTATAATTACTTTCTTATGCACCAAAGCCTTCTTTTTTTAATGCATACAGTAGGAAGAATCATAGATTGAATAATAACCCCCGGGATAATTTCTAAACACTTCTCAAGTGCCCATTTGAAAGCTGTTCTGGCGGTTAATCAATTGGTTATTAATGTAAACTCAAGCGGTGTCCAAACAAAAATGTATTTAACGACTACATTATGTTCTTTTAATTTCTCGTGTCTTTCATAAATAAAGTGTATATCAGTGTTCATTTCACGTTCGCAGTGAGGTTTTCTATTAGACAGGGGTAATTAGCTGCGTGAATCATGCCGTGGAAGCATTCGCATCCATTTGTTACACCTCAGAGGAGTTTTGGCGCAGAATACGAGTCTGCTCCGGTAGTACTGAGTCACGATGAGCAATAAATCATTTACAGGTTCTTTGTTTTAACATTTGATTCCCTCAACAGATTAGTATTTTTTAGTATCTTCTCTAAATATATACGCAGGAGATTTTCTGTACTGTACTCTTCGAATGTCCTAGTTTATGCATAAAAGACATACACACTTTTAGGATGACTTCCCGATCTGCTAGCCTAAACAGTTTAACATTTGAAAATAATCTGGCCTGTCAGAGCCGGACTGTTTCATATCTACATGAGCATGTGTTCTAACAGCTAATGAGGGTATTGACTCAGTGCTCACACTCTCATCGGAGATGACGGATGTCGCTGATTTGTTTAAACATCATCAGTGTGGGGATTGGATTTGATGGCACCCTGGATGCATGCTTGGCAGTAACTGACACGAAGCCCAATCCCTCATAACGTGTATTTGCTGATTTGGTAGCACTCCATAGAGGCATTTATATCTAGTTGAACAGACACAATTGGCATTGCTCTCCTGCATATATTTTGCACGTATGCTGTAAGTAGTATTTTAAGGCAGAATAAATACGTGCATTTACATTTGTGATACATGAAGTACATGCATTTTTGCAATTTGCTGATGTGCGTAGGATTCCATATTTCATAAAAGTATTGCAACATACTAATCTTACTGTTTATGATGCTGTTATTTTGTAGGTATTGCAGAAATAGAAATGTTCTCTCTGACAAGGCATTCCTGAGGATTTTTAAATGTGTTTAATTTGATTGCAGTTGCTCAAGAGACTGATTAAAAAGCCCTAATGTAGCCTATCTGATGGAGGTTTGGGATCCATTGAGAAGTGATTAATCAGTTAAGTCCATGGAAGAAAAATTATACTGTTCATTCACCAGATATAATTTTAGTCACAGATGAGGTGTGATTCTCAGGATTGGTGGATGGCTGGTCTGTCAGTCTTATGAATTAGCTATCAATACTGGAAAAATATTAAATAGACTGTCACCAAATTTGGTTGATTCATAATCCCCCAAGGATGAATTGTACAAATTGAAAAAGGGCAGTCTAAATTTGCTTTTGATAATTGGAACATTCTGTCATCAATGACGCCATGGTAACTGTTAGGCCTGTTACCATTAAACGCTTGAGTCAACTATGTTTGCATTGAGTACGCCACTGAATCAGGTTTTGACAGTTCCATACTTTAACACTTTCATAAAAGAAATAAAGAAAACATAAAACTGTGTCAAATATATAACCTAAATTCCAAAATGTTGCGTCACTGTGCAAAATGTAAATAAAAACAGAATGCAATCATTTGCAAATCTCATAAACCCATATTTTTTTTAACAATGGAACATAGAGAACAATTTACATTTTGCTATTTCATGAAAGTTGTTATGAACATGACAGGAACAACACGTCTCAAACAAGGTCGGACGGAGCAAAAAAAGGTTGGAAAAGCAAGTGCTACTAAAGAAAATAGCAGGAGGAACATTGCTTATCTAACTTAACTGGCAGTAGGTCGGTAGGATGATGGATTCTCAGATGTAAAGATGGGCAGAATTCACCAATATGCAAAAAAACTGCATCTGCAAACTATGGAACAAATTTGCAATTATGTACCTCAACATAGAAATTGTGAAGCTTTTTAAGATCTTATTGTCTATAGTACATAATTTCATCAAAAGATTCTGAGAATTTACAGAAATCACAGAAAATTGGGGATTTCAGGAAGTAACTTAGTTGAAAGATTCAAAGACGTTATGTTAAAGAAATGGTAACACTTTCACAATAGTGTAGCAAATCATGAAAAAAACCATTCTCAGACTCAGAGTTCCTGTCTGCGTCCACAAATTTATGTTACAACTCAGTAATGACAAAGAGTGGATGGACCATATAGCTTGTTTTTGTTGCATACAGTACTTCGAAATGCAATATGAGGTGCTTTAGAAGGCATACAAAAGTAAGTACACTGTAAATGGATTGCTGTAAATTTTACAGTAGCTTACCAGTATTTGCAGGATCCATTTGCTCCCACTTCAGCTGAATGGTTAAAATGTACATTTTTTAAAAGAAGATAGTTCTTATTTCAACAAGCCAAAGCACAATCTAAACATATTACTGAAGTATGTCGTTGGTGCTAAACGTGCCCGCCTGCATTCCTGACCTGTTATCCAGTACATGGTGCATTATGGTGTGAAAATAACAATAAAGGAGACACCTAACTGTCAAAGGGGAAAACATTTTGCTTTTAAAATTACAGCAATTGATCTCTTCAGTTTCTAAACACTTATTGAGTGTTGTTAACTGAAGAGGTAATTGTGGTGGATTGTGAAACAAGAAGTACAACAGAAGAGGCCCCTAACTGTTAAGCAGCTATAGTCCTACATCGAGCATGAATGAGAAAAACATTTTGATTTTTTGAGTCTCTTTAGATCCCAAACACTTACAGTGTTGTTAAATAAAGAGGCAGTGCTTTTTGAAATGACAAAAATACAGCAGAGGCCCATGGCTGTTGAACAGCTGAGGTCTATATCGGACATGAATGGAAAACACTTTGCTTTAAACCATAGCAATTTGCCTTTTCTGTTTCCAGATACACTCAGAGTGTTGTCAAATAAAGAGGCGATGCAATACAGTTTTTTGATTTGAGAATAGTATCAATTTCACTGCGTGATGGCAAGAAATGGTATCATTTAATGTTTTGATGATTGTACAGTTACAAATAGTTAAACAGTTGATATTTTGGAGAAGATCCAAAGATGAGCTGAGAATACTATAAATGTCACTGTGCAATACAAGCAGCATCTGCTGCAAATACTACATGCTGTAAACCAAATTTTCTAATGTAGTGTTCTCCACAGCCTTACAAAGATACAGCATGTACCCCTTCAGTCAGTTTACAAGACATAGATTAAGACTACTCCTATATTAAAAAAACTAATAAATAAATCATTGATCAAATCTAGGTCTCTAGTATAAAATTGGCTTTAGTCAAGATCAAGGCTCAATCCATGTCTGGAAAACTGAGCCCTAAAGTCTAAAGAAGGCTCGATCTCTTAAGTTCCTATACCGGTACGTGAAAGCCATCTTCTTGTTGACGGACAGCAAACAATAAAACACTTAAAGACACACACTGGTTGAGCTTCTGTCTCCCAGCTTCAGGATCTTGACTGAAATATAAACCATATCTCTACAATAACAGGCAGAATGGATATATTTTGTGTTCATTTACAGCCTAGAGGGGAAAAAAACCCCTCTCCTTGTCACGATTTAGCATTTCACAACAGTTGCGCTTGACATTTTAATTGCTGGGTAAGATGAGTGGTCTGGTGAAAGGACCTGCAGTGATTATCCTTAGATTTCATGGTTAAATGACATAGCGGTGTTAAAATGGTAAAGGTTAATACGATTTAGGGACTTCCCCTAAGGGCATCCAAACCATTGAACTGAATACTGATGTTTAAAGCTCCCCTTGTTCTATTTAGAAGCTCACACCTCCAGTGTGAGAGTGTGGAGCAAGTTGCTCATAATAGATTTTTCCATAAATCCATGCAAAGGGAGCACTGAGCTAATTGGAGAGAGAATCATCCCCATCTTGACTATACAGAAGGACAACTAATAGCCAATCAAAAAGGGCTATTTCTAAACTGCCTGCTATGGTGTAAAACTGACCAAATCACCCCCCCCCCCCCCCCCCATGTCTTTCAGAAATGTGATGTTTGCAGGTAGATTCAGCTTTCCTATCATTTTTCCTATATTAGCTCCTGTTATTTAAAATCAATAATCAGATTAAAAGTCCCTTTTACATTCTTGAATCGTCTTGAATAATCAGGCCCAATCTTGTCTGAAAGACCTCGTAGTGCCATTTCCCCCCAATATCACTTTGCTCTCACAGGCTCACAGGCAGTTCATAGGGTACTGAAAGGTAGAATGGGAAGCAAAGCCTTCAGCTTTCAGGCTCCAGCTTGCAGCTTGGGTTTTGTTACAGACGCCCTCTCTACTTATACTTAATTAAATGCTCTTTTTGATAAAGCATATAGTTAGGGCTGGATCAGGTGACCCTGAATCTTCCAGTAGTTACACTGCAATAAGCCTAGGCTGCTCCTGTTCGTCTTCCCCCACTTTTTTCACTCTCTGTATGGTTATACACCACTCTGCATTTAATCACTAGTTATTATCATTAGCTCTCTTCTACAAAATGTCTTTTGTCCTGTCTTCCTGCCACGTCCAACAGCTGCTTAGTTTTGCTGGAGGTTTCTTCCTGTTAAAAGGGAGTTTTTCTTTCCCACTGTTGCCTAGTGCATGCTCATAGGGGATTTTCTGATTGTTGGGGTTTTCTCTGTATAACTGTAGGCTCTTTACCTTAAAATATACAGCACCTTAAGGATTTTGTGTTATGTAATTAAAATTCAACTGTATTGAATTGATAGCTGTAAAGACAAAGAGCTACTGTTAGCAGTGTCACCTGAATGACACATCAGATTATTCCAGATACTGTTTCATGTTAGAATTTAATGTTGTCCCATTGAATGCTTTTAAATATTAATGACGATGAAAGCAGTGTCATTTGATAGTACATCTGTTACACTACTGTCTGCTGAAATTAAAAAATAGGTAATCTTGGAGGGGGGAAGCGCATCCAGTATATAGTCAGTTGTGGTAATTTGTAATAGTCCAGAGGGAGGGGTACTATCGTGTATTTGAGGGGGAAAAACCCAGTACTCAACGAAACCTTCAATGTATGACGATGATGACTTCTAGGCTGTCTATTGGCCATTGCCACGTGTTTAGAAAAGTCAATTTTTATGAAGTGCATCTAAGCACATAAAAATAAAACCATAATAACCACCACAGACTGGCTGTTACTTTAGGGGGGGAAATAAAAATGCTATTATAAATATAATAAAAAAAGTCTTATAAAAATATTATAAACCTAACAAAAAATTCATATCTGACAGCTCTGAAGGAGCTTACACTCTGAAGACAGCCTTTGCCTATCAAATAACTTAAGTGTAAAACTGTGAGTGAATGACCACTCAGCTGTCTGAGGTGCTCCTGACTCTGTCACAGCAAATTGATAATTATGAATAATAAATGACATTATTGTTGTTTTGCCACCAGCGTAAATACGCGCAGCTCTATAATGCTAGTTTCCAACCCTGAGCACGCTGAATTATTCAAAACAAAACAAAAATGTTCTCTTATCTGCAGGTCCTGTGGCATCAAGCTTTTTAAAGTGCAAGATAGACTTAAAGGTTGTCTTTCATCTTGTAAGGTTAAAGGAAACCCTTGATGCTACAGTGTAGCACACCAGGATCCAATAGCAGGTAAGGAAAAATAGAATTTTTTGTAATGATGTGTTAATAATAAACTACTCGATCGACATCCAGTTGATAAAAGAGGTTTTGTCTTCTCGGACCTCGCACCCTTCCGTTCCTCTTGGCTTTAGGTGTCGCTGTTGAGGCATTAAAATCAAAACTTCAATATTAAATTCTTTCCAAAAACAAGAAAGGAAAACTATTTTATGAGCGATAAAGAGATTTGGTAATGATTTATTTCAAACAATTATTCTTTTTATTAAGAGGGTGGCTGTGCCTCAGGAGGTAGAGCAGATCATCTTCTAATTGGAAGGCTGGTGGTCTGATATTTGCCTGCTCGAGTCTAATCCTTGGGCAAGATACTGAACTCCGAGCTGCTCCTGGAGCATTTATCAGAGTGCTAATGTTAGGTCGAAAACACTTAGACACTTAAAAAAGTGCTTGTATGAATGGCTGAATGAGACATGTCATATGAAGGGCTTTCAGTGCTCAGGTAGAATGGAGAAGTGCTAATCTCTTTCTTTCTAAATAAAATCTATAAGCATCCTTCTCTGGTTCTATTGACCAGCCTCTTCTGTTTTTCTATGATTCAAAGTGCCTTTATTTAAACTGGATGAACACGGCATGCTTTCATGTCACCTTTACATATTCAATGGTGTCACTTCTGCTGGTATTCCAAGAGCGACAGATCCTTCTTGCTTACAAATTCCTCACAGTTGGAAATGTCAAACACATTCCTTGGTCTTTTTTTAAAGTATGGCAGGTAATGTTTTATATATTGTAAGCAACAAACACATGTGGCTTTATGCACAGTGTGACATCTCCAAATTCCACAGATGTCTGCCATCAACTGGGATAAAATCTGACACCACCCCTTCAAGAAGAGATGAAAATAATACAGTTCATGAATATTTCAGGAGGAACTTGTCAATCGCAGAATAGCACATCTGCCTAATGAGAATCTGTATTTCGTCATCTATTCTATGTTAAGTGCTGTATCCGTTATATGTTAGTGAGTCTGCTCTGCTCTCAGGTGGCTCGTGTGTCTCTCCAGCCAGGTGTCAGTCCTGCCAGCATGTGGAGGAGGAACAGCCTGCGTCTGGAAGAGCTGGATCAAAAGCAAAAGGACCCTCAGTGATATTTAATACTTCTGCAACATTGCCAAGCTCAGGTACCATGGTAACCAGCCAGAACCTAACTCCATGTTATCTCCCGTTCCTCTGTTCCCATCCATTAAAAATTGGGGTTCTCTGTAAAGATGCATAAGCATAAGTAGCAGGTATATCATGCACATCACACTGAATTTACAGTGTACGCATTTACCACAGAACTGTTGACATGTTAGACTGATGACAAAGTTCACATCGCGGTCGCGCTATGAAAGCAATTTCTGCGGAAGCTCCTGCTCCCTCCCCCTCTTGCTCGTCACTCTTCCTCCCTCCTTTTTCTTTGATGATAAGCTAAAGTAACATGTGCTTGGAAAAAAAAGTCACACACACACACACTTCCATGCTGTCACAATAGGATAGAAAAAGAACTCAAATGTGTCACGAAAAAAACCAAACGATGAGCCTAATTTGGGTCACACACAAATTATAGATCCACGCTTTGCACGAGACTGTGGGGACATTTTTTATGCATTTTATTTTTCTAAATATGTAATTCTTAATATAACCCGCTGCTCTGTCTCTTCTCAGTTGCTCCTTGGCCACTTGCCCATCAGATTGCTCCCAGCCTCAGGGCACACACCAAAATAAAGCATCCCACTGGTCCTCATTTCATGGATTGTTCAAAATAGAGCAACTCACAATTTAATAACAAGAAAACTGATGTAAGTCCTAATAAACGTAAGCCTCGCCACTATTCAGAGCTTTTTCTTTAAAATTCCCTTTTTATTCCGTAACTGAAGAGTGCACAGAGTCTTTCCGTGGTGCTAATTTAGCAAACACTGACTTCATGAGTTCTCTATAATGATTTTAGAAGCTGTTTCCAGGCTCTGCTAAAAGAGTAATTGGGCTGAACTTTTGCTCCAGTATGTTGCTAGATGACATTACGCTGCATAGGTCAGTCAAATACATGTCTATTTCGAGCTGGTGTCTAGTATTTCTTTAATCATTGAAATGCATAAATAATGCCAATAATAACTTTATTTTTATTGCATCTTACACTAGGACCAAAACTAAAGCATGCTAAAATTAATGTTTAAACATAACAGAGCAACGCAACAATGCAAAGTTAATATATAATATTAATAGAATAAAGCTACTGTAACCGTGGAAACAATACACAAGCCATAAGCAGATGACACAGTGGTTTACATGCTCTCGCTGTGCCTGCGTGGGTTTCCTCCAGCTTCCACATGTACAGTTAATTGGTGACTGTAGATTGGTCGTAGGTGTGGATGTGAGTTAATCGAAGCGCTGCAGAATAAAGTGCTGCCTGAAAATGTGTAAGATATGTAAATGTGGCTTGTAGTGCAAAGTGCTTTGCGGGGTCAGTAAGACTAATGCTGTATAAATGCCAGGCTATTCAATTTCATTCCATAAGAGCAAACAGCAACACTGCGACCAGGAACCAAGTCAATGACATTCAGCTTCACACAAACACGGGCCAAATAATTGCTGGTGACACAAAGTGGGTGTGTTAAAAGTTATTTATAGTTATAGTTATACTTTTTTTTGAAGCAGGTCATAATTATGACAGGATCATAAATATGACCAACCATTACCCACAAAGCAAGTTGTGAGCAAAAGTCTTCCTGTGTTTTAAGAAGGGATTTGAAAGAAGTCATCTTGAAGTGATTCTTCAAGATAACACCGTGTTTCAAAGCGGAGTGTCTCATTAAAGAAGAAAAGCCACCTTCTGACCTAAATCTCGACTCTTCTGGACACAATGATCTAGGACTTTGAAATGCTCATAAGAGTTCAGCATTTCTGCTATGGGATCAAAAGTACCAGTGTAATCTCTGAACTCAGTCACTGGATTTGAAATTGGTTCATCTGTTATTCCAGCTGTTCTTTACCCCTAACATCTGATTATGTATTTTACATGATACAGTGGATATAAAGGATCTTGAGCTATTGGCGAAATAAGGCAAAACATCCTTTAGTCACGTCTTCAAATCTCCGTACAGGGAAGGAGGCACCGCTGTCATGTTTACCAACTGAGAATTTGGATGCCAACACTGGGGCAAGAAGTTGATGGTTAGAATTGATGTATTAATGATTTTCCTTTTCTTTTCTGAATCTTCCTACACTGAGTGATTTCTTTGTTATTTGGTTTTTAATTTTTACACTGAAACAGTAATGTCTTAATGAAAAGACTGCAAAGTCTTGGAATGTTTCCTACCTCTGTCATCTCTGTTGTCACAGGATCAAAAGCCCTGTAAGTGAAAGTCAGTTTTGTGATTTGACTGTAGACTGAAGATGCAGCGCTAATATCAGAATCATGATATTTTGAAATTTTCATCCCAAACCTGGGCAGGGCCATGCTGACCAGATGAGGGTAACCCCCAGCTAACCACATCCTGGAAACATGGATATAATTGTGTGGTTGTCTTGGAAGAACTGTGTGCAAATTCTTAGTTTTGGAGGAGAAAAAAAATCCATCATCATCATCAAAAAATCCTTCAACATAAGATATCCAAAACTCGGTAGACCTGCTGTGTGCATGTCTATCATGCACACAGCAGGTAGACAAGCAGAAGAGTGGGAAGGAAGGAGGCGTGATAACTCTCAGATGGTCCCAGCCATTTTTTTATGGTTAACTTAGCTTAACCGAATGGTGCAGATTGGGGCATTTCCCTCTGAATTCACAGTCCCACTAGAGGGAAACACCTTATGTAAGGGTACAGATGGGCTGTGATGCTAACGATGTGTGTGAGCCCTGTGAGCCAACACATCAAGTTCAAACTTATGCAGACAGTCTCCTCTCCTCTCTCCCCTGTTGTCTCTTGTTGTCTCTCTCACTTCCACATTTGCTTCTTCCATAATTCGGTCCCTCATTTGACAGGCCTGTAGGGCATGAGTGTTCCTGTGCCCTATGAAAAAATCCTTATGTTCTTAAAGTACAACATAACGACCTCACTAGACAAGTGCTGTCTATTCCACATGTGAAGGTCAACCTGTCACCCTGTTGCTTCTTCATTCAGCGCTTGCTTGGATGAGGCTGCTCTTGCCAGGCTGTCATGGTACTGTCGTGCTGCCACAAAAAGTGCAGTCATGACCCAGGCACTCCCTTTTTGACATTAGTCAGAGCACACACAGGCTTGACAGCAAAATTAGGAGCTGATACAGAGGAGACGTACAGTAAGGGATATTATATCTGCAGCTCATATTCATATGAAAATTGTCCTGAACTGAAAATGCCGTTGAAAAGCATGCAAAGCATATATCTTTTTATCTGAGAGCTATTTCAGACTGATTCAGCATTTTCTTCCCTTTGAGATTAGGTTTCTATCAATTTCAGAGTATGAAACATGCACCCAGAAATCACAGATCCCGCAGCTTGGATCCCAGCTTGATGTGTATGATGTTGTAGAAAGATAATGCAGACACCCCCTGTGAACAGACAGCCTCTCTGCTGCTTACAGCAGATGCAGAGACATCAAACTGGGAACACTCCTGGCTGTACAGTCAATTAAACTTACATTGTGTGCTTTTGTTTTTATGTTTTACTAGGTGCCATCACAGATGTTCTCCAAGTCAGCAACTGGGAAAAAAGTGCTTTTCTGCACAAATGCTGCTGTGAAACAAGATTACAGGGATATGCAGTTTTAAAGTTTTTAAATGGTACACTATATGCGTGTCCTTGCAACTTTGAGACCTTCGGTTAAACAGTATGTCTAGCACTGGGAAATTTGTCCTTGATAAGATGTGGTACCTGAAATAATGCAGCACTTCAACAAGGCCAACTGCCGTCTACTGTTTACACCGATAAATGCAAAAGCTTTGAAGCTTTGGCGAACACCTAATAGCTGAAATAATAGTGTGCACATTGTTGCCCTCTGCAGTGTCTCTGCACAGATGGTAGCGCTTCTGTGGAAAATTGTGAGGAGGGCTTGCATACAGTGAGGTCTGACATCACAAATGAGGCTTAGTTCAGCGCAAGTTCAATTGGGAAGAAGCATGAAGGGATCCATATGCATCAACTAACTGAAAGCTCCACTTGCAGCTGCTTTGACTGACAACTGAGCCGGGAACTGGAACGATGAGATCTGGCACATACGGTTATTGGAAGCTCCTTTTTAATGAGGTGCAGAAACTCATGTCTTCATGAGAGAGAAACATAAAAAGCTATTACGTCCAAAAAGCATGCTCCCTATTAAATCTTTCCTGGACCTTCTTGTTAGGGCTCTCACACTTTTCACACAGTCAGATTTTACCATAACCTCTTTGACTTAATCATCTCTCAGCTGCCAGACTTCAAATGAGCGCCTTTCTTTGCAAGAGTAGTTTTCAGGACTCATTCATTGTACGTATTTCTAGTTTTTATCTCTAGCAGCTGTCCAAATGGGCCTTCAGGTGAACACAGAGAATCCTGCTAATCACCTGACATCAGTCCAGTTGTTCCATGAAGTAGTTTTTAACAGCTGTCGAGATGTCATTTATTAACAGGAAGTTTAAAACACACAGGCCAAATTTCTCCTTTTATGTTTGAACAGCTTTTCAGTGTTTCAGAAGATGAATTCTCTCAGTCCCAACACAACAGTGCCAACAATTTGAATGTGTAGCTTAATTAGGGTTCTGCTGTCCATCTGTTTGCATAGTGTGCTCCAAACTGTCAAATTTTTTGCCAAAATATGGCAAAAATATGTAGCTCCAAGTGCTGGAGCTTAATGAAAAAGCCCATTTCAATTTGTGAAATTGCCTTCTTTAAATGCTGCAACATGCTACAGACAATTAAAGTGAGTCTATTTTGTTTTTTAAAATTTTGTACAAACTCTATGTCTCGCTTGGAAAATTAGAAATAGGGGCAGAGGAACATGTTGAATGAGAAATGGAAATCTAGTATATGAGGCAAAAACAGAGTATGAAGGACCAGCTTTAATCTTTAACACAACCTGAGCTCTTTGGATTCTTTGGATACTTTTATTCCATTTTCTGTCAAGATGCCCACATTCATTAATGTTGAGGTCTGGGCTCTGGGGAGGCCAATCCATGACTGATAGTGTTTCATTATGTATGGTTGTTTTTCTATGCAGGTATACTTTTATTGTTTGTTTGAGTTCATTGTCATGTTGAAAAATGAAGCAGATGCTTTCAAGATGGATCAAAATCTGCTGATAATTTTCTGCATTCCACAAATTTTGAGAAGTGCAGCGCCAAGCCATGTCGGGGGTTACAGACATTCATTGTTTTGTCTCTCCTAACATCCTCCATACATACTGACAACAATTTGAACCAAAAAAATAATGTGGAGTCATCACTCCTTTAGACCTGTTGCTACTGATTTTCAACCCAATTGTTGTGTAATCTGGCTTTTTACCTTCCTTAATAAATGCTTCTTGAGCCACCCTTCCACTGGGACCATTTTTAATGAGGCATCGGTCAACAGTAGATGGATCAACTGAAGGGCCAGATGCATCTCTCAGGTCCTGTGTCAGGTCTTTGCTGGATTTTTTCCTTTTTCTGAAAGACATGAGTTTCAGATGCTGTTCATATGTTACAGACACTTTTTTTTAGGCCTGCCACTTCTTATTTTGTCCTCAACTTCTCCAGTTTCCTCATTTTTAAGGACACACTGCACATCATGCTGATTTATGCCAAATTTTGGGCTAATAGCTTTGTCATGGTCTGGAGTCTGCGACTCCGTGTTTATGTTTAGTTTATTAGTATTCTGTGGTTTTGGTTACCTTGGGTGTTTGTACTCTTCTGTTTCATGGTTCATGTTCCTATGTTCTGTGTCCCCCAGTCTGTGTTAAGTTGGTGTGTTATGTCATTGCATGTATGTGTTTCCTGTTTTGCCTCCCTAGTCTCGTCACGTTAATCACTCCCAGCTGTGTTCCCCACCTGTGTGTAATCTCCCTGTGTTCTCTTGAGTGTATTTAAGTTGTGTCTTCTGTCATGGTAGTTGCTGGTTCATCTGTGTTGTTTCCCCTCGTCTCCCCGTATGTATTTCCCGGACCTCCCTGCATCTTCGTTTCTGGTTTGTTTTGCTAGTTTTACGCAGTTTAGGTTTCCGGTTTCATGTTCACCCACCATTGCTGTTTGTACCCACTCCTGTAAATAAATACTCACCTGCACCAGAGCTGCCGCCTTTTGGGTCCTTTCTCCAACTCCACACGGCTTGCCCCGGCAAACCGTGACAAGCTTGTTGCGAATCACCTTGTCAGTGCAAAAACGTTATTTTATGCCTGTTAAACCGTGTTATTGTCATCTACTTCATCGATTCAAGAAAACAAATTGGAATAAATAGTGTGTTTTTGCAACAGGCTGCTGAAGGAAAGTGAAAAAGTAGCCATTCTCCAAAGAAAAACGATTGGTCAGTATCACATTAAAAATGACAAGGTCTTCTGGCTCATTGAAAGCAAAATATAAAGAAGTAAGGGGTGGCTCAAGATTTTGCATAGCGCTGTAGTTTTAGGAGAAGATGCCTTACATGTTCTGAACCAGGCTTGAGTAACATGCCCTCTTCTCCTGTCCTCTCTCCGTTTTCGTGGCAGCTGCTATAGCAGACTGTCAGAATGAGTGTTGCCAACGTTCTCCACTTCGTTGAGTCATTTATAATATGGTGAGACATGATGTGTGACCCAAACATCAAGACAACACTGATGCATTAATTCTCAAGCCAAAGTTAGTTTAGAAGGACAAAGAGGGAGAACTTTGTGCCCTTCTTCAATGTCAACTTCCAGCTCGGAAGAGAAAAAACCCCAAACATTTATTGGATATATGTGTGAGGGTCAAAAAAAGGAGTCTAAGCTGCTTTTTCAACATACTGTGTTGTGACACATTCTACATTTGGAGAGCAAGATGAATGCTGCTTAAACAGCAGCAAATATTCCACCGGCCTGTATTTCTGTAAACATATCAGCAGAAAAATATTCCTCATGCACCCCTGAGCAAATTAGAATTCCTCGCTCTCATCCTCCACTTTCTCCACCCACTCTCTCTGTCCTCCTACCACATGCCTCCCAAAATGAGCAGTGAATCTCAGCTCCTGCCCATTAGGCTCACAATCACTCACACAGCGTTTTCTCCCTGCCTGCCTCTCTCCAACTCGCACACAAAAACGCACACCACTCTATAATGTAGTGTCGACATTCTCCTTTGCAATAGACCCATTTCACAGCAGCTATTTTAGTATGAAATGGTAAGTAAAGACAGGTGTTCCTGATTGCATTAAGAAACCTTCATGACTTTGATGTCAGTGTTGACCTACTCTCTTATGGAGAAACTGCTGCTATGAAATAGATGTGTGGAGATGTCGGGTTGTTTCAGAGTCTTCCTTCAGCATTTTCCTTGTAGGACATGTAGTAAATATGTTTTCATGCATTTACTTATTTACCCTTTAATCTCCTAAGACCTGGAGGTCCACATGTGTGAACACCACATTTTGGGGATATTTAGACCAAAATATTCAATTTTGCTCTACAAGGGCCTGATATCCACTTACGAGGACATTATGCTGCTACTGTTCTATTAAAATTTTAACCGAATATCCTCATATGTAGCTCTCATTTTCCTTAAAAACAAAAATAAGGTAAAAAAAAAATCTGGTAATTCTTTGTTTTTACATTCATGGGGCCCCAGTGTGACCAAATATCAAAGAGAAATTAAAAATGCATGCCGTGGAAGAGTTCGGTACTTAGGAGGTTAAAGCTGCTCCTCGCGCAGAAGAATCGATGCATTAAATAAGATACCAAACTAAATCACTGCATTCAACCCTTCTGATTCGCCCCATCACACATCACGACTTTTTCTCCATGAATGATGTCCACTTTTTTTCCCACCTGCAGTCCGACGGCAGTTTCAGCAGAGCGAGATTTCAGCTGTTAAGAAAGTGCTTTTTATTTTATTTAGTCAGCATTTCTATTTTTAACCTCATTTCAGCATCCCTCAGTTGAGCGTTTTTGTATCAGCACTACGGTATTCATTCTGCGCTCTGTTTGCTGTCAATCACACTCTGCAAACACGAGGAAATTGGAAAAAAGAAAAAAAACATCTCACACAAAACTATCAAAAACCTGTCACTGCTTTAATTGAAATATCTCTCTTGGGTGGGGACGGCATGCAATTTCAAGGTAGGCTTGAAACCGTAACGTTTTTGCGTCTTGTTCTTGTTGATGTTTCTTGTCTCCAGCCAGGTGGACTGTGAAGCACTAACATGCCATGTGCGGTAACAGTCAGCACTTCCTGACATCTTTAAAAAATGCATTATTACATTTTGATGGTTAAGGCCTCGTGAACAATTTCTGCGTTTGTGTTTTGTCCTCTTCTGCCTTGGTATACTTGGAGAATTACTTTCTGTAATGGACAGTTCTGCACTTTCTAATCTACATCCTGGCCCCACTTCTAATCCAGGATGAAACGGTGTGCTCAGAAGTAAGATCTGAAGACTTTGTGACATCTTGACGACTTGCAACAAGTGTTCTCGCTTTGCTAAATGCATTAAACTTGAAAAATGCTGTTTTGCATTGTTAAACAACCTGTACTTGTGGCAACTGCTGCTCTGCTGGACAGTGCCAATCTCCAGTCACCAGTGTTTTTGAATGAATCAGTGAAGTTCCTAACTCATGCGGCAGCTAACTCAGACATGAATAACAAGCTGCTCGAGTATTTACATTGGAAGTAACTATAAACCACTGAAGAGAACACTTTGAATTAGCAAAGGATTCATAATTTCCAAAACAAATTTCAGAGAAACCTAAATACATTTTACTATACCGCTCTCCTGTGGAAGCCATTTTTGCCCTGTAAACCATGACGGTGCCCTGTACCGTCATGGTTTACATCCCTACTGTGGTCTTGGAGGGAATTTGGAAGATTAGCTACTTCTGTGGATGGTCACTGTTGTTCCAATCTGAGGTCTATTACTCTGGATATGTGAAGCTCACAGAACCTTAATAGTAGCTTTATAGTCCTTCCAAGACTCGATTTCTATCACCTTCCTTCTCATATTTTCTTACCAATGAGCTCTTTAAGTAGACTTTTTAAGATGGTTTATTGGAACAAACATATATAACAGGGTAATTGAGGCTCTTAAAGTTATATGGGACCAAACATTAGCGAGCTAGCCACCTGCCTGCTTAGCTCTGAGGCAGAAATGCATCCTGTACATGTCATGAGAATGACCTCGGGTGTCGACACTAAGTAAACAAGTATCTTGAGGGGACTGGTGTTATGATTTGGTGCTATATAAATAAAACTGAACTGAAATGACAAATAGTGGTTTTATTGGATAATACTAAGGAAGGAATCTGGACCTAGAAATGTCTAGTTTTGCTTCAAAACGATCGCTATACAAATGCAGGCCATTTACCATTTACCATTTCAATATTTAAAGCTGTTTGCCAGATTTTGCAGCTTACGGGGCATCCATATGTTTAACGATTAGCTTTGTCGCTGATGGTTGGTCATCAGTGAACAGTCTGAGCTCCGGTTGCCTAGGTAAATGTGCTGTAATTTGTCAATCAACTGTATCGTGTGTTCCCACTGGTACAGTGAGGGAAATATTCAATCGCCTGGTGAATTTGTAAGTTTGCTCACTTGGAAATGAGAAAGAAAGAAATGAACTCTAATTTTTATGGTAGTTTCACTTTAAAGCCAGAACACTGAAGGTGCTACCAGCATGATAATGACCTGAAACATACCTCCAAGGCAACAAAGGAGCCCATTAAGGTCATGGAGTGGCCGAGCCAGTCTCCAGACCTCAGTCCCATAGAAAATCTGTGGATGAAGCTTTGAGTTGTTCAGCAGTAGCCAGGAAACCTAAAGGATTTAGAGTTTCTGTTCGTGGAGTGGGCTAAAACCCCTCCTGAGATGTGTGCGAACCTGGTGACCAACTACAAGAAACATCTTACTCCTGTGTTTGCCAGTAAGGGTTTCTCCACCAAGTCTTAAGCCATGTTTTGCTTGGGCAACACATGTTTCACTCAATGACATGCAAATCAATGTATAACTTTTATTTAATGTGTTTTTTTCTGGATTTTTCTGGTTGATATTCTGTCTCTCTCCAAAATAAAACACAATTTCTTTGTAAGTGAGCAAACTTTAAAATTCAGCAGGGGATCAAATAATTATTCCCCCCACTGCAGTTGTTTCGGTGGTTGAGAATGATGATAACTCGGGACTCGGTCACTTTGCGCTACCAGCTGTTATTTCACGTCGTTGCTGAATGCCTTGTACTTTCGAGCCTCTGGTGGCCACGGCGCTGTGAATTCTTTCATGTGTGGACACACCTTAAAGGTGCAAATGTTATTTTAAAGGCCCATTTGGTTTACATTCTGTCTGTAACTACCTATGATTATTAAAATTCAATGTCATGTAGCAGCTGTGCACACATTAACGTGATTTTTCCTTAACCTAAATATTCAGTAGTTGCTGTGCACAGATACTGCTGAACGAGTTCTCTGAAAAAAAAAAAAAAAAAAAAAATAGAATATGTGAACATGGGAACATGTTTAGGATCTGGGAAAAAAACGTCGATCAAATACAATATTTCCACTTAGACAACTGACATCCATCCTCAGAAGTGAATGACAGTTGTTTGGGTTGTGCTTCTGTTTCGCCAAAGAGACAGGGCTGTCAAACCTGAACAATATGTGCTCACACAGTGGTGAAGCAAATGTCATTGTGCCCCAGTCATGAATTTATAACTGTGGCGTCTTTTCCAGCTTAATAGTTGCTTTGGTTACAAAAGCACTTTTGAGCGAAACTCCAGGTTTTCAGACTCTATATTTATACTCAGTTTCCCAAAAAAATCTGTGTTAATAAGATAACTGGCAACAGCAGAGCTAATGTTTACGAGGCGGTGATGTTTATTTGTCACAGGTAAGTGGGCTCTGTTTGGACTGAACACAAACCTCTGACACTGACTAAATCTAACTGTGACTAGCAGACATATGCTTTTTCCCCGAAAAATACTGATCTGTGTCAGTTTGGCTCTACAGTGCTTGTAGGACTCTGAGAACCAGCGAGCGGGTGGCTGTATTTGTACGAACTCTGTGTGTGGGTGATAGGGGAGAGTTATTATTTCTCAGTGTCCGCTGGCATTTTGCCGCCTTTTATTTTTTTCTCCCCTCCTCTGGCTCTGCTGTGTGTTCCTCCTGGTGGTAGGGACTACAGTCCTGCTTGCCAAATGGCCTAGACTACCTGTGTAATTCTGGAGGCAATCTGCACTTATGGGCATGACACACATGCACATATGTACACCAACTAGGCTGATGGAAAAACTGGGTTTGCAGTGTAGTTTATTGTTCTGATCCAGCAGAGGATCTGTTTATCTGATAATTTGTCTTTTTTTCCCTACCGCCAATTATATGGGACATGTGCTGGATAGAGCTGGTCCAACTCCATAAAGTTCAGACATTTAAGGCCTACATTGAGCTGCACCAGGTTGTTTAGGATCAGTAATACAGGCTGTTATGTCTTTTACTGGGCACACAAAAAATGACGGAAAGTGAGAAATACGTTGAAGCTTTAGCATTTGCAACAAATTGGAGCTGCAGTGGCTGAAAGAATGGAAAGAGGATAAGAGTTTTCGTTTTATTCCCCTTTGTAGTCATCAGCAATCAGTTTAAACAAAGAGGATGACGATAAACTCTGTGACAAAGGATGATCTGTATAGGCTGTGAGACTAGGACATTGTTGTGTCGCCAGCTTTTTCAAAGTCACAGGCAAACATTCATGCTTGTGAGAAAAAAAAATACAGTGAAAGGCAAATCTTTCTGGAAATTGCCAGATCTCCATATCCTATTTTTCTTTATCAAGTGTATTTATTTCTGCATCTGTGACAGATTTCTAACTTGCTGGTACAGCAGGGTTGCAAACTGTCACGCTTCTGGCACGTGACACACACTTTCACCTTCAGTCCCACGCGCTGATGCTGCCCAAACAGATCTCACGCCAAATAAAAGGAGCTTCAAAGGCCTTCCTTTATGAAACAAACAGTTATGCTAAATTATTTGTTTTTCAAACATAGAATTCATTAGAATGATTAGTGTTAGGTTTTGTATTGTTGATTGTCATTTATGCTTAGATATATCTACTTATATATGCTTAGAGTTTTATAATTAGTTTTAGATTGGTAGAGGTTTGATCCTTAATAGTCTGCAAACTTTGTGTGCACACCTACATCCTGGGAGCATG
>NW_005187463.1:1653123-1658492 GCF_000239375.1 Pundamilia nyererei | reverse complement strand
GCTCCATGGGTCAGAGACCTTGGACATCGCAAACGTCAAAGGTTTGTGGTCAACATACGCAGTAAAGTTGCGACCCTCGAGGAAAAAACGAAAATGTCGTGTCGCGAGGTGCAGGGCCAGCAACTCCCTGTCAAAAACACTGTACTTGCGTTCAGCATCCCGGAGCATACGACTGAAAAAGGCAAGCGGTTGCCAGAGACCTGGAACCCGCTGTTCCAACACCCCACCCACTGCCACGTCGGACGCGGAGATCGCGTGGTCAACGCGATCTCCGCGTCCGACGTGGAAGCGGGTGGGCCAGCAGGGCGGTCTCAGCCAGCGCAGACTTGGCTGCGGAAAACGCATGGACACGTTCCGGCAGCCAGTCAACTGGATCTTTGGCAGTTTTACCTTTTAAGGCAGCATAGAGTGGCTGTAGCAGGTGGGCAGCTCTGGGGAGAAAGCGGTTGTAAAAATTTATCATCCCCAAGAACTCCTGCAACGCTTTAACCAATGTGGGACGCGGAAAAGCCGAAACGGCCTGGACTCTGTCGGGCAACGGAACCACACCTTCAGCCGAAATGCGGTGCTCGAGGAAATCCAGAACAGGCAACCCAAACTGGCACTTGGAAGGGTTGATGATCAGGCCGTGCGCTGCCAAATGCTGAAAAACCTGGCGCAGATGGGACTCGTGCTGGCTCGCTGAGCAGCTGGCCACCAATATATCGTCCAGATAAACAAAAACGAATGGCAGCCCATTGTGTGTCCATCAGCCACTGAAAGGTCTGAACGGCACCTTTCAGGCCAAACGGCATGCGCAAAAACTCGAACAAGCCGAAGGGCATAATGACAGCGGTTTTAGGAACGTCTTCGGCGCGCACGGGAACCTGGTGATACCCCCGCACCAAGTCAATTTTAGAAAAAATCGACGTTCCGGCGAGATTGGCAGAAAAATCCTGAATGTGGAGGATGGGATAACGGTCATTCTCCGTGGCATTATTTAAATGGCGGAAATCTCTGCATGGCCGCCACCGACCGTCCGATTTTTGGCACCATGTGAAGCGGAGAGGCCCATGCACTGTTCGAACGCTGTACAATGCCAAGGCACCCCATGGGTTCCATGGCGTTGAGGAGGCGCGCACGCGTGAACACCGGGGGCCCGACCATGGGAATATAATGCTCAACCCCATGCTTCGTTACTGTGCTAGAGAAATTAGGAACAGACAGCGATGGAAACTCTAAAAGCAAACGCTGAAAAGCATCCCCGGAGGTCACTACATTAGCCCAAATCAGGGGCTCGGCGGCCCAAGTAAAACAGGGTAGCGAAGAAAATGAGAGAGCATCGATTAAACGTCTGTTAGCAACATCGACAAGCAGTCCATGAGCACACAGGAAATCAGCACCTAAAATAGGTACAGAGCTAGCGGCAACAACAAAGTTCCCCTGGAAATCCCGGCCATGAAAACAAACAGTCACCAACCTTTCCCCAAACGTTTTGATGGGAGAGCCATTAGCTGCAATGAGCTGCGGCCCACAGTTCGCTGCTAGTCCGTCGGCAGCGGTAGGGGGAAGGAGGCTCTTCTGGGAGCCGGAGTCCACGAGAAAACGTCTCCCGGAGCGCGAGTCCTCTATGAAGAGCAGCCTTTCTGTATTGCCAGCGGTCGCGGCTGCTACGGCGCGCTGGCGGGTCCGTTTCCCTGGGCCATGAAAGCGCAAGGCGGCAGGCAGCTCTGTCGCTAAAACGCTGATGGTAGAAACAGATGCTCCTTCCGCGGTGCCGGCGTGTAGCAATCCCTGCCGTCAGCAAGGGAGCGGATGCTCCGGGGGAGGCAGGTGGAGGTGTGGAAGGTGCCGCCGGCGAGTCCGTAGCTAGGGCGTGAACGTCGAAAGTGCGGCTAGCCAGGAGAATGCGATCCGTTTCTTCAGCCAGGGAGCGATAATCCTTCACAGGCAGAAGCGGGGAGCTTGAGAGGACAGCTCTCACGGCGGCTGGTAGTTGGCGGAGGAAGAGGTGGGCGAAAAGGAAACCACCGTCATCTGGCCCGAGCAACGATAGCATGTTCTCCATGAGCTCGAGCGCGGTACCGCCACCCAAGCCTGACAGGTTGAGGAGCTTTTCGGCTCGTTCAGCGTCGGAGAGGGCATAGCGCCGAAGAAGCAGCTCTTTGAGGGCGGCGTATTTCCCTTGGGCAGGTGGGTCCCGGAGGAGCGCCATCGCGTGACGGGTGGCCAGCGGGTCGAGCGAGGCAACCACATGGTGATACTTCGTGTCGTCAGCCGAGATGCCGCGAAGGGCGAACTGAGCCTCCACGTGTACAAACCATGACAGGGGGTCATGGAGCCAAAAGTCCGGCAGTTTCAGCAACACAGCGAACGTAGCTGCAACAGGAGGCGGAGGTCCGGCGGCCGCTGATGCATCCATAGCGGAGTCTGCGTTATCTGCGGCCCGTTGCATGCTTGAGTCAGGGGTCACCAATGTGGAGGTAAGCATCAACGACACAGCTCTCAGTTCTCACTCCTTCTTTATTTGTCTCCAACATCAACTGCGCATATCGCGCCACAAAACACAGGAACACAGTTCCTATACACTGGGTGTGAGTGGAGCCCTCCAGTGGTCCACCACAATATCTCTCCAAATCACAAGAAAAATTGCCTCATGGCACTTTACATGTATGTTGTAAGGTAAAGACCCTACAATAATACAGAGGAAATCCCGACAATTACATGACCCCCATGAGCAAACACTTGGCAACAGTGGGAAGAAAAAACTCCCTTTTAACAGGAAGTAACCTCTGGCAGAACCAGACTCAGGGAAGGGCAGCTTCTACCGCGAATGATTAGAAGTGAGGTAGACAGCACGAGTGAGGCATTCTGGAAGAAAGCCAGAGATTAATAAGGAAAAGTGGTGTATAAACACATAGTGAGTGAAGAAGAAACACTGCATCACGGGAAGCCCTCAGCAGCGTAGCCCTAATAAGAGCTGGTTCTACAAAAAGAGGGGCCTGAAAGCTGAAGGCTCTGCCTCCTGTTCTGATTTGTTAACATGAGTTTGAATTTGTTGCATCCAGCTGTTTGTATAATTCCTAATTATCTGCACCCTAATTACTTACAGGATCTGAGTGTCCCCATTGTACATTTACACATGTGGCATAAAAGTGGTGATTTAACTATTCAGAATTGTTAATCATTACCATCAGAAGCATGAGATTTGTGCCTTTCTACACCTTTGACGTGTGAGCTGTCATATGCATATGCAAAGGACTACATGTGCCATTGTCACTACAATGGCACATGTAGTCCTTTGCACTGTAACAGCTGGATATTTAGTGAAATCCACAATCAGTAAATTTGTCTGATAACTATTAAAGCCTCATTTGACAGTACACAACTGTGTAAAACTCTTCAGTTAGCCCTCGTTTCAATTTAACATTTGAAACACATAAAATATTTGCAAACATCTTGGGAAAACAAAAAGAGTTTATTTTATAGTAACTCCTGTCACCCGACTAATGAGCTTGAAAGTCAATATTTGGTATGAGCAACTTTATTTAACATTAACGCCTAAACTCAATTTATTTAATTAGTCTTCAGGAATAGCACCCTAGGCTTTCTGAAGGCCATTCAAAGCTCTTTGTTGGATGTTGGCTACTTTTTGTTCCATTCTGTGTCAAGATGATTTCACACTGCTTCAAAAATGTTGAGGTCTGGGTTGTGGGGAAGCCAATCCAGGACTGATAGTGCTCCATTGTGTGTTTTTCTATCCACAAATTCAATCATCTGGCATTAATAAATTTTAACAAGATCCCCAACAGCACTGGTTGGAATACAACCCTAAACCATGACAGAGCCTCTGTCATGTTTTACAGAAGGCTGTACACATTCACTGTTGTACCTTTCCCCTGATCTCTTTCTGAGCTTACTGGGCGCCATCAAACTTGCTGCCACTGATTTTCAACCTAGTTCTTGTGTAACTTGGGATACCTCAGCTGTTTTTCCATGTTTCCCTTCCTTAAGAATGACTTCTTGACAACCACCATCCCACTGAGACCATTTCTGAATAGACTTTGGTGAACATTAAATAGAAGAGTCAGATGCATCTCCCAGGTCTTATGTCATGTCTTTGTTTTTTTTCTTCCCTGTTTCTTAAGGTCATGACTTTCACTTACTGTTCATCTGCTATTGATAGTTTTTAGGATGCCACTTCTTTCGTACTCTGTTTGTCAAGTTTCCTCAAATTTTTTGAGGACACACTGCACAACATGCTAAGATATGCCACATTTCCAGGTGCTTTCCATATATTTACACACGGTGGTCCAAAATCTAATGATTCTTTTCTGGATTTGTAATTCCATCAATTTTGGCAAGAGCCACACACCACAGGCTGAAATGTAGCATCAAACCATGAAAGAGATTCCACTGTGTTTTAGAGCTGTAGACCCTTACTGTTTTACTTTTATGTGCTTTTGTGACAGACTTTTAGCAACAAAGTGCCAATTTGAAACGGATTCTTTCTTAAGTTATCTGTTCTGTGTAAATACAAGGCTGGCTAATGCCTGAAAAAGCAACCAATGGAGAACTATTGCTCAAAATCACATACAATTACAAGAAAGACCGTTTTACTGAAAGCTCAAGCCAGTTTACCCAAATTATTAAACTATCCACTCTCTCAATTAAAAGGAAAGAAAGATTTGACATGAAAATGGGCAGTTCTACTACTTTCAGCAGCTTAAATCCTTGGATTGCCTACATCTCAAACCTATATTCTGTTACATGCCAATTTTTCTAAGAATAGAAAAGTTGGAAATCCAGTCAGAGATGGCAGAGAGTGGATGGTGGAGTAAAGACTTTATGCCTTGTAAACTAGGTTGTTGTGAGGGAGGTGTAAGCTGTCCAAGTTGTTAAGCAGCTTTATCCAATTTCACAGCTCACCTCAACATTTGAAATTCCACTCAGGCCTCTGTTTGTCTCATGTCTTGTTGGGGCTGTGGATAGTAATGGAGGTTTAAAAGAACCTCAATGCTTTGCTGCCAAGTGATTCTCTGCTTTTTCGGCAGATTCCCAGTAGCCCCGTGTTATCCTAATGCCTTCCCACAAAGCCTGAGAATGACAGCAGGAGAGGGAGGAATTTAGCTGTGCCATGCTAGAGTGTCACTTAGCCCACTTTAGTAATACACACTTTCCACTCTGTTGCAATAATGTGTGTGTGCCAATTGTAAACAGCATTCCGATTGCAATAAAGAAAAGACACCAATTTTTAGGTGATCGATGGCTCTGTGTAATACCAGTGACGCACTGCTTCTATAAACTGGGAGTTAGGATGGGTAAAACATATGATTTTCTAACACCTAGTTCAGGGGTCAGCAACCTTTAAGACCCAAAGAGCCATTTGG
>NW_005187463.1:1602298-1650983 GCF_000239375.1 Pundamilia nyererei | reverse complement strand
TAGTTCACGGTGGAGAACAGCTGCTGACATAATGTGGATCCGAAGATCCATAATTGGCCTACCTGGGGTTGAAAGTCTCGATAAATGCACGGCGTTTTGGCTTCCGCGAGTGTGACGCTTATTTTGAGTGATGAAAAAATAATAGAATATAATTTTATTTTTATATTTCAATATTACAATAATCTTCCAATTTAGAACTACCAGTTAAAAAAGAACTAACATAAATAAAATACACTTCAGCTAAATGCTTCTAATTTATTTTCCCATACCACGCGGAGCCGCACTATAAGGACTAAAGAGTGGCATGCGGCTCCGGAGCCGCTAGTTGCCGACCCCTGACCTAGTTGTTGTGGCACAATAAAAGATTAAAGCACTTTTAAAACAATATGATATGTTGGGGGGTTTATTTTGGACAATGTATGACCATAAGTTGCCCGAAAATGTTTGATATATACTTATCAGTTAACATAAAACTAGTTACATTTTTTTTTTACTAATTTTCAAAGTATGTGTTTACAGCTATCACTCCAAAAATAATGATACAAAAGCTTTTCTACTTTTTTATTTCAATCTTTTCCACCCTGCACCTTTGCTCACCTTCATCATAAACAGACTGTTCATTACCAGCTCAACTTTATTCACCCACTCATCCATCCATCAGACCATTTTCTTTACCACTTATCCAACTGAAGGTTGATGAACGGTCTATCACAGGACGATAGACTGGGGACACGCTGGACAGGTTGCCAGTTTTAAACTGTGCTAACTATAGTTAGCAAGGTGGCTAACATACTATATTGTTTTCCACCTTTTTAGCAACTAAACAGCTAGCCAGTTACAGTTGCATTCATGACAGGGCCATAAACACAACATAACATGACAAAAGCATTTCCCTTGAGCATTAAGTAAGAATTCATACCCAAGCCCAACTCTAATTTAGCTATTGCTTTTGGTCTGCACTCTAAATTCTGTTGGATACCAATAGGTATCTTGAAGACTCCACTTGCATGAGGCAGATGTAACTGCAACACTCTGAAAGGTGATACCAATACCAAATGCTCTCCACTACCGGATATAATACAAAATGCTATAGAAAACCTAAAAACCTGTTTGGTAGCTCAATTTATGTTCACATCTTATCAAAGACATCCAAATGGCACAACACTGGTAACCCCCAACCCCCCCAAAACACTGCAGAAATCCCATAGGTGAAGTGTTATCCAGTGTTTTACAGGTATGCAAACAAACCAGGGGAAGCAGGTGAAGACAGAACCCAGATTTTTACTAGACAATGAGACAACAAGACAACTGATGCACAGTGAAGTGCGGCTATAAATCCTGAGGGAGTTGATTAGGAAGTGCATGCATTGGAGCAGAGAGGCAGGTCAGGTGATAAACTAGCAGGAAACAGGGCAACTGGGAGCTTTTTTCATGTGGAAAACGAGACAAGAAGTTGAAATGAATGACATGAACAAAAACTGAGACACCAAAGCTGTTGTTTCTCTATCAAAACTCATGCAGGTACAAAGAAATTCAGATGGTTCTTTGTCGTCAGCTGCTGCACCCCTATTAATCAAGTCCAGGCAACTGTTTCGGAGCAGATTGTTCAGGGAGTTGCCAGTTTTTCCGCTGTCATGGATGTTCATGATCTGAGAAGTAATCAGTCTTTCTGTTTGACGTGCTCTGTATCCCAATGCCACTTTCAAAGTGAAGTTATCTGATTTCACAGACAAGTTACCATACTTGACAGCGCCAATAAACACTGTATTTTGCAATATTGTAGTTGCTGTACTCTGTGACCTGAAGATATATTTGCAGAGAGATATATAATAAGTTGCCCTGGGTCTACCCCAAATTTTATTAGTGAAGCTCCTCACAGCTCTCAGTGAGTCTTCATTTCAAACATGTTTAGATTTATGCCAACAGCTTCCTGTTTGTCTAAGTAATTCATGTTTAATTGATGCTGACAACCCAAAACATTTATTAATCATCAGTCAGAAAAGAAGAACAAATACGATACCTTCTGTGTACAAACAGCCAAACTTTGTTCAGTTATTTTCAGATTTCTCAGATTTCTTGACCTACTTAAAAAAAAAAGATGCAAGAGGGAGAAATAATATAATTGGCTGCATAAAAGTGGGTCACCGATTGAGCTTTGAAGAGTCATTTTATGGTGTTTTTGAGTCGTGGCGTGCCTTTAACGTGAACTTTCCCGATGTTCTCCCGCTCAATCTTTGGCTTTGATTAGGCCTTGTTTTTAAAAGGAGTAAGCGTTTAGTGCATTTCATGGTGCTGAAGAAAGAAGAAGTGGACTCCCAGCAGGAGGGATGCGTGTTACCAGAGGAACATTGCGAGGATATGGTGTTACTCTCTTCACTGTGGGGAAACTCATTAGTCGCATAATTTGCCAACATGTACAGATGAAAAAATTATGCAGTGCTGCGGTAGTCTAAACTAAATCTGTCCTCTCCTCCCACAGGAAGGATTTGTCTGCTAACAGCTGCACCAGTTAGATGAGGCTGAGAGACATTTGACTCGGCACCATTTGTCGCCTGCTCATGATATTCCCCTTCCCTTCTAATGACTAGTCTTTTGTCATCTCTCTGGTCATGTAAGCTGTTATATATGGTCTTTTGCATTTATAACACCACTGCAGCTAAATCTGACTGTGGTTCTTCTTCTTCTTTTTTGTGGCGTTACAGAAAAAACAGCTGCCGTGTCCTGCGGCAGAGTTTGTACTGAGAGATTATACAGTGCGCCTCTCTGGCACTTGACAGGGCTTTGTAGTCTCCCACACATTTCTGGATAATATGGCAGACTTGCTAATCTGACATGGTGTACACCCCTGTCACCTGATCACTGGCAGAATCCTGATATTAAAAAGACAGCATCCCAATGTGAGCGAGACAGATGGTGAAAGAGAGACACAATGCATTTGAGGAGGGAAGAAAAAAAATGGAATGAATTCCCAGACAGATGGTGCATGCATGATAGATGAGCAATACAAGGCAATACATTTTACACTTGGTGCAGGCTTAAACAGACTTAAATCTGCCCGTTGCAATGAACTGATAACGTGAGTAACAAGCTCTTATAAACTTCCAGTGTTGGGGAGTAACGGAATACATGTACCGCCGTTACGTATTTAAAATACAAAATATGAGTAACTGTATTCCGTTACAGTTACAGTTTAAAAAGGTGGTATTCAGAATACAGTTACTTTGTTGAAATAAATGGATTACACTGCGGTACTTTCCTGTTTCATTTTGTCGCGGGTCAGGACTGTTTGGGTTTTGTTTGACAGCTACGTTCTGTTGTTCCAGGCGGCAGCGTTACGGTTGCCATGGTTACAGGGAGACGCTCTCTCTCTCTCTGCGACTGTGTGTTTCTTGGGTGAGAGAGCGCATTTTCGTTGTTGTTGTGCTAAGCTAACAGGCAGAATGCTACAAGAATGTAGCATCATGGGCAGTGTAGTCCGTGCTGCTGGGAGAATGGACTGCCATACACGTTATGGGTCTGTGAGCGCGAGGAGGGAGAAAAAGGGGAGTGGAAAGGTACGAGTTGTCGTCGAGGAAAAACGGGAGCTGGAAGCATGTAAATATAATAATAACCACTTCAGCCAAGAAGAGTGCCTGACGAGCCCAGTTGTAAGTAAGCTATTAAGACTCGACTGTACGCTGTGTTCGTGTTTTCCTCCGAAAACAATAAGTTCCGTTGGAGCAGTCTTTCAATGCCTCTCTCTGTCTCTCGCAAGAAAGTTGACCCACACAACAAAGTAAAGCTATTTTTCGGCTACCAGCCGACAGGGACCGCGCCGTATTAGTCAGAGGTCCCTTTACTACAGTTCGGAGTCGCGGACCTTCAGTAACAGTAATAAATCACACAGCAATAGTACATTCACGTTGTTGTAAACAGCATGATAATATATTAAGTAATCCAAAGTATTCAGAATACGTTACTGTCATTGAGTAACGTAACGGAATACGTTACATAATACATTTTGGGGCATGTATTCTGTATTCTGTAATGGAATACATTTTAAAAGTAACCTTCCCAACACTGTAAACTTCACATACAGTAAATAATAGACTCCACAAAATACAGCAATATTCTACTTATAGGTTCCAGGCTCGAGGAGAATATGTGTGTAGATAGGAGCAGTACGCGACATTTATTTTTGATTTGTTTTGACAAACACTGAAACAGTACAATCTCCTATAGAAGACAATCATATGTCTGATTATGTGCTGAAAATTCACAGTAGAGATGTTTTTTTTTCTCAGACATATTTTTGTGTTACATTCAATACATCTTCAATCTCTTCTCATTCATCTTTAAAAAAAACTAAAGTCTGGGAGGTCGAGACCTACTACAGCCGGGAGGAACACCGCTTTCCTGGCACATCGTGCCTCGACCTCCCGGTCGGCTTCGAGCTGGCGGCCTCCGAAGAATGAGGCTAAAACCTTTGCGAGATCTCGCAAAACTTTTGCGAGATCCCGAGTTTGTTTTGGGGTCTATAGTCGACGATAAGCTATAGTCGGGGTCTATAGCTTATCGTTCACTCAAAAGGCGCGATGGGTGCTTTGACTTAAGAAAATTTTCAACTTACAAAAGACCCTCAGGAACGAATTAATTTCGTAAGTCGGGGTTCCACTGTATTTGGAGAAAAATCCATTCATTCCCCGATATTGTTTTTTTCCTTTCAGACACATGAAACATCAGGAGATTTTCCTTAGTAGTTATGTGACCTTACTAAGAAACTATTACAATGCAGTTTAAAAATAATTTTGTTACATTGTCACAAGTTGTGGATTACTCGTTTACGCTCTGCCACACTCTGTTGTTGTGTTTGAGGTGTTCCAAGTACGTTGCTAATAGGAAAGCTGCAGTGTGTCCTGGGGTGGACAAACTATGGAACATAAACACTCGAATCATTGTTTCTCCCATTTCGTCTTTACTTGCAATAAAAAAAAAAAAAAATTTAACAGCCTTTTTAAATGCTGATAAGATATCTTGGCATATAGCTGATATATTGGGCTTCATTAGCAATTCTTTGGACCTATGGCCAAAGCTATACTATGTTCTGATTTTAGATTTGGAATTTAATGTATATAAAGGCTAATTCTACTCACTTCAGGGAGGTCTCAGGTCCAGCTTGTGGACTTTTATAACAGGCAGGTGCTGAGGAAGGCAACCTATGTCCTGTTGTGTTCAGATCATCCTCTCTTTAACGATTTTCAACTGCTTCCATCAGGTCGTCGTTATAAAATGACTGCAGTGAAGACAAAGCGACACAAATTGTCATTTGTACCTAGTGCTATTATCTTAATTAACAACACTAAATTGTAAGTGTTGCACATTGCACTTTTTTCGATGGAATATCTAGGTTGTTTTATCAGGCTTATATTATATTATAGTATTTTAGTATTTTTTTAATGAGTGTACGTGATGTGTTGGTTGTATGTTTGTTGTTTGTTTTGACATACTGCGGATCAATTTCCCATCAGGGACAATAAAGTTACCATTGACCATTATACATTATCCTGTTTTGAATGTAGAAAATTGTTTTTTGTTGTAAAATCTAATATTCATGCAACAAAGTATAGCGCTAACTTAGCAGCTAGTGTGAATTTGCTTAGGTAGCAGGTTGTATAAACAGACACTATGGGTTTAGCACAGGTATAAATATCTGCTAATCAGAGTTAACATGAACTGAAATATCATTAAGATAATTTAATGGGTTAACTTAAAGGGTGAATTAATACCTAAATTCGACCTGTCTATAGACCTGTTGATCATACTACAGTGCAAACATGCTTATATCTGCCCTAAATCTGTGCATTTTATTCCTTTAGTCTATAGAGCTGGCTATCTTCTGGAGCCAGTCTTAAGTGGCAATGCATTTCTTTTCAGCTCCAGAAGTTGCTCTCTGTTTCTCTGTCTATACTAACGACTGTGACTATGCTAACTGGGATAATAAGGATGGTGGCTAGGGTTATAAGGAAGGCCAGAGCAGTCCCTAATGCTATGTCTTAAGTGTAACATTTCTATGTCTTGTCTTTATAGTGCCAGAGTTGAGAGGAATACCTTAACTCTAATTCACAGCAGCAAAACTATGTTGGTTTACTACACCTGCACATCATTTATACCAATAAAAATATAGGTGTGGTGCTGGTATCCTTAAAAACCAGCACCACAGCCTGAGCTATAATTATCATGGCCATAATTACAGCCGAAATCCCCTCATAATCACTGCTACAGCCACAGCCATGGCTTTCTAACCATACCCACAGCTGTTATAATCGTAGGCAGGGCAACGGCCAGCTGAACACAGAGCAGAAATCTAACTAGTCCCTGCCAGTCATCTTATTCGATTAGCCCTAATGATGCAGACTGAGCTTTATAGCATAGAGAGCCAAAGCAAATGCTATACCCACAGCAGCTGTAGCACCTTCTGGAAATATGGATCAAAGGGAATGCAGAAAGTGTTATCACATAACTTAAAAGTAGTCAGACAAAAAAGCACAATCACCATACACTCTAGTGTTCTGATTCAACTTGCCCCTAATCATGTTCAGAACCCATTCACTGGAACACTATATGCCCTTTTGAATTGAGGTGAAAATGTACAGCATGTCTTTTGAAGCACAAAGTACTGTACTTGATACACTGACACTACATAGCTATAGTAAGCTATTTTGTAAATCTGCCTATGATTACGATTATATGTGTGGTGGGCATTATGCATAATGTGTATAATAATCCATAGGTCAGAGTAAGGGCATGTACTGCTTCATCCTCCTTTAGAATCCAAATAGTTACAGATTTTTTCCCCTTTTGTATGCTCTTTGGTTCATTAAAAACGGTGAAGTGGTGTACTGAATGCAGAATATTTCTACGTCTCAGTAAACAGCTGACACCAAGCCATACACTGTGTATGGAAATGCAGTTAGAGAGCTGTTTCAGAATTCGAACTCAGCAACTAGAGTTAAATATCTGACATCCCAGTACCTTTTTTGGCCCCAACAAATCAAGTTGTACAAAAAATTTGCTGTGTTGTTATTCTGTGCATATTACCACATATTGAAAACTCTAATGTAGACCTTTTTCATCATCCAAGACACAGTGAAAGCAATAGCAGCCAAAACTGTATGTCTCCATTTATGTAAAATGCTCTCAGATTTGCTAACTGACGTGTTCACTTTCTGTTAGCATAAACGCTGTTGTCTAGTAAGCTAAATGAAAAAACAAAGCAGAAGGCTATGCTACTTCCTTTACTGATATGCCTCTGCTCCTAGTCCCTGATTTTTAAATACTTTAGTATCTACACAAGAAATGAACCCATGACTATATAATAATAGGTCCTCAGTTCAGTTTTGCCTTCAGTCTGTCACTAATCAGTGATAATTATGATTCAGGGTTCTCAAGTAGCCCTCTCATCTTAGCCATGGTAGGAGAATTTCTTTATATACTCTTCTCAACAAGACCTGCAAAAACTTTTATCCATCCAAAATATTAGAAGTTTTAATTAAAGCAAATGTATTAAAACAAACAGTGATTTGGTTTATGACATAATACACACAAAACCTAATGACTCATAACATCAGCAACATTTTATGTTTTATGCTAATTAGCAAATGCTAGTTTGCTAACACGCTCAACCGAGGTTGTGTATTTTGTTATGGTTGGGACATGTCAGGACAGGATGTGATATTTTGGAATCCTATAAAATAAGCTACCGGCATGGCTATGACTTTGAGTTTGATTAAAGCATAACTTGCAGTTTGTGCCACTCATGGAGTCATGGAAAACTCTGAAAGACTCCAAATATCTTTTCTGTTAAATTGCATACACCTTCATAGAACAGTCTGTTGGAGTAATAAGTTTAAGTGATCTTAAATAAGGTTAATGTTAGTTAATTGTAATGTAATCGTATTTTAATTGCATTTGTACTAGGCAAACAACCAATTTAGCTCTTAAAATTGGGCATGAGCTGCATCACCAAAAAACAAAGAGGAAATGAGACTATTAATTGTTAGGAACAGTGATCTACTCAAGCTCACAACTTTGGTCCTTTTCCTTTTTGTATTATAGGAAAATATCCTACAAAGGCAATATCTGGCATATTTGGAACACTTAGAAAAAGAAGATTTTCTGTCCCTCAAAGTTGGTGTAGACATGAAAACTTTTATCTTTATAACAAAGTTAAGTTTCTTTCTTTCTTAAATCTAAATTTAGCTTTGAGAAATTAAACCATGACGGAGTTAAATTTATCATCTTTTTAATTGGATGTGTCATCTCCAACAGGCAGGAAAAGTGGAGGATCCATTAAGTGGGCTGCAATACAAAAGAGTCATTGATTCATTTGTCTTCCTTCACCACTTTGAAGAGCCTTTGTTCGTTTACTTGAGAAGGTCAACAGATATTATTTTAATACTGTATTCTAATACAGCTTAGCTAATCACAGTCACTACCTGTAAAATTCTACTGAAATGTTCATGCCTGTCAGTAACCGAGCGCTATTAATTTGAATGGTTTTGTCTCCTTAAATCTCGTGATTAAATAGTGTCTTTCATAGTATGTGAAGCTTTTGGCAGTGCTTGTTATACTTACTGTATAATTATCAGCAAAGTCACAAAGATGCACTCAACAAAGAGTCTTGTCCCCTCATTCCATAAACATGTGGGGTATTAATCACACTTCACAGACATGTAAACAATTACTTTTTTGAAAGGCTTCCCGACCCTTTTTGGCTTTAAATCTCTACACATACGCAGAGAAGCACACATGCACAGAGACCATGCTACATTATTAAAGCTATAGGCTCTACTATGAGACTTTAATTGTTCACATTTGCTTTGAGCATATTTATACTCTCTCAAACTATTTTGGGCAACTTTGAACATTTTTAGCCACTTTGAAAAGCAGCTTCAAATGCATGGTGCAAAAACTCTTAGACTTTGTCTGGTGTGCTTTGGAGAAGGAATCCATGCTGTGGGTCTCGAGGTTATTAGATATTTATTAGCGGTGCACTATGCAAAGCTCAATGAGCAGGGGCGGACTGAAATAATAACTCAAGCTGGGAATACTCTATCTAAGGCCACCCTATTCGTGCAAACCAACCAGCTCTGAATTCTGTAGGCTAAACCTTTGTGTTGATGTGAAGGGTACAAGAGCTGTTCAGCGATCTGGTGTCTAGTTAAAACAATTCAATTTTATTTATACAGTGGCAAATCACAACAACAGTCGCCTCAAGGCTCTTTATATTGTAAGATTGACCCTACAATAATCCATACAGAGAAAAACCCAACAATCATATGACCCCATATGAGCAAGCGCTTTGGTGACAGTGGGAAAAACTCCCCTTTAACAGGAAGAAACCTCCAGCAGAACCAAGCTCAGGGAGGGGCGGCCATCTGCTTTAAACAGCTGGGGTGAAAGAAGGAAGACAGGATAAAAGACATGCTGTGACATAACACATAACACACAAACATAACACATTAACCTGCTTGAATGATCAATTTAAAAGTTATGCTATGGCTATTGGTGGAATGGCCAAGTGGTACAAGGAATGGGAAAGTGATAAAGACCAAAAAAAGCAGGGAAGACACATAAATTAATTAATTATACACACATAAAGAAAACGAACAGATATTGAGTTATAAAGGGTTAAATTTGTGTTTGTTTTGACTGACATGCATGCATGTTGCAAGGGTGTGTGTTTGTTTTTAAATTCACTGCCCATATTCTCTTTTTTTGTTTTTTTCCTTTTGGACAGGACAGTAGTCTAGACAGGAAAGGGGAGAGGGAGATAGTAATATATGGCCCTGGGCATCTGCAGTATCCTGTCAGCATATGGTTTGTCTGCTCAACCAGTGAGCTACAACAATGTCAGCCAAGAGAGTTTCTCTTTTTAATTGTCTCCCTCTCCTCACCACCTTTCCTTCCATTTCATTGGCTGTCTCATCTCTCTGGCTATCTGCGCCTGTCAATAAGTCTCATTTCACTTATTTTTAAACATGCACATGTACATTCTGAAATGTATTACTGTAGTCGATTTACTATATTTGGCATGCTTGTATCCCAAATGTATGGGATTATCTGCATTGGGAGACTTTTCGATGGTTTTTTGGCTGTCCCTTCCCTCCTTTTCTCTCCCTGATGTGGTTGTGTTGACAGCATAGTGACAGAGACAGAATGATGGATCCTCCCTTATGGTGACACTTTATGCAAAACCGTGTCCTAATTACAGCCATAAAAATGTAGAGCAGAAATTCCCCCAACACAGTTGAAGCAGACTGTGGAGAGGTGTGTAAATAATTCGGGTTTAGCTGCAACATCCATCATCAGCCATCACTCAAGGATTAACCAGTCGTCCATTATGCCCAGATCCTTTCATTCTGTTTGTGCCAATACTATTGCATTCTGTAATTTCCTCAGTGTCTCAGCCATCTATTTATTTCCTTTAGTGGCTTACTGCTATTAAGACTGTCTCACAGCACTCTGGACAGCTCACCTGTCTATCACAGCACCAGTTCAGACAGACGTGCACTCATACTTGTGTCACCTCTCAGCTGTGGGACAAATTTGTTTTTATAACTTTGGAACTCTTGTTATCCAGAATATGTTTATAATGACTACAAGTGACAGTTTGGGAATAATGTGAAGATTTATAAAGTAAGAACACTTTCTTAGTTATTTGCATTATAGCACTAGATTGGCTACAATGGCCAATTTAAGTCACCAATCATACCAAACAAGCTACAAGGAGCTTGAACCTTTTTTATGAGTTCATAAATGGCCAATTTTAGATTGTTGGTCGTATTCCAGCACTGACCACAAGGCGCAAAAGAACAATAACCATTTATGGTGTAATTTATAAGATGTAGTGTAAGGCAGAGAATTTATAGAGTCAAATTTTGAATTATGGCTTTTGCTGGATAATTACTATTTCCTCTGAATAAAGGTGGATGTGGAATTGGCATCAGGGGTGGTGAAATCATGTACTGAATGTCATCTACATCTGACAGCACTTTTCCAAAAGACTCTCACTGCGAGACACTCAGGCAAGTGATGTAAAAGCCTCACAAAATTCAAATTGACCATTTAGAATAAGGCCTTGTTTTTAAAAAAAAGCACACACGCCTGCACCCGATTTATGATAACATTTCAAAGTTGCCTCACTCGGAAATGTATAACCATCCATGTGCTTCGAGATGTTCACTGTGTCATAAAAAATATTATCTTGTTTTTAAATATTTTTAAGCAAACTAATGATGTGACTGTTTTTCATTATTTTGGTTGAGAAATTGTTCACAAGATTGATTGATGAGAGGTGTAGGACATGGCCCGTCCTTAATGTATGAGGTGTATTGAGGTGGATGGAGATTCGAGTATATTGAACAGGTGTTATTTACACCTCTACATGACCTTAGGCTGAATATTTCAACAAGCAAGAGTACATTACTCCATAATGCAATTCAAAACAATAACTTTTATTAGTCCTAAAACTTTCTGGGTGGCTGATGTTGACATGGCTGCTTTCTGTTGAGGTTGTGGCTTCTGTTTTTCTACAACATTTAAGTTGGTTAACTGCCAAAACAAATCTCAGCACACCAGAGTCCTGTTTTTCTGACCCAATCTGAACTTTTTTCATTTTTCAAAAACACAATGTGCAGCCGAGATGTATGTGTGTTTGTGGCTGACCCTGTAGCTGACCACTGGTTAAACATGTCTCTCGGTGCCCCCTTACTGTTTATCTTACAGAAAACCAGTACGCCTGCAAGAAAATTTCCTGCTGTATGTGCCAGAAACCCATCAGAAAAGTTGTGCCCCCCTCCTCCCCCAGTCCCCTCCTAAGAGAATAGAAATGCACCGAACTTTTCTGTGCCAACTAACTGTGAGGTCTTTGCTTCCATGTATTCAATTCAGCCGCAACGTTCAGTCACTAAGAATAGAGTTATTTACACTTAAGCCCTGAACAGGCTTTGTTAGGCTGAAATATTTATTTTCAACTGGAGAAATGTTCGACTTCCTTACAGATGCAGAATGAGATGACTGGAGTTTTTTTTTTTTTTTTTTTTAATATATTTTTATTGTTTGGCAGCTTATTATTTACTTGCTGGGGCTTTAACTTCAAGTTGAGTAGCTGGAGGCATGTGGTTGACTTGCAGCCTGTCTGAATAATGTATGCACCTGTGAGCCTGTGGTCCTGGAATCTTTGTTTCCTGTAGTCTTTCAATTTTTAAATAAAAAACTGGCCTAGAGAGAGAAAGTGTGTGCGTGTGTGAGAGAGAGAGAAAGAGAAAAACATGCTAAGTAAATATACAAAGAGGTGGAAAACAGTCCCAGTCTGTCACACAGATGTTACCGAGGTGCGCACTGGCCCCGTGGAGCTGGCGGTGGCTCTTACTGCAGCAATGCTGCGATGCTCTTTGCTAATGGTGTTTGGAGTGTCTGAACAAACTCTGGGCTGTTTAAGATCAGAGCGAGGTTTTAAAGCATCTTCACATCCTCTTTATCGAAATCCCCGTAGACATCAGAATATTCTGAATGTTGCCATGGCAACGAAACATATCCTACATCGACCGACAGTAAATTGTACTTTTGCCTTGGTTTATTATAGTATTTAATTGTCCTGTTTGTCAAGTAAAACACGCACACTGGCAGTAATATTGTTCCAGTAAACAGTTTGATTTCACCGTGAGCTCATTGTGCTTCATTTATTGGTGTATAAACAGCAGTTTTTTCATGTTTTTGATGTGATATCGAGAAAATTACCAAATTATGTTGTTTTTACTTCTGCTGACAGAAACATTAACCACCAACACAACAGAGTACTTCAGTGGTAAATGTAAAGGTAAATGTATTGGCTCCTGAGATATGAGATTTTCAAATGCGCAAACTATGACTGTGCTTGAACTGTCCACTCATTCATTTCCCTAATCCACAGTAGTGTTTACTCACTAGAATACACTTACTAGGGCAGCGGTCCCCAACCCCCGGGCCTCGGACCGGTACCGGTCCGTGAGTCGTTTGGTACCGGGCCGCGAGAGTTGAGGCTCAGGTGTGAAATGTATGGTTTTCAGGGTTTTTATCTGTTTTCAGCGTTATTTTGTTATCGTTGTTATCGTTTACTCGGTTTTCCTGGGTCTTTTCACGTGTGTTATGAATAAATTTTCTTTTTTTCGGTACTGGTACTAGTTTTATTTTGTTGTATTTATCCGCGACACCTTAAAGGCCGGTCCATGAAAATATTGTCGGGCATAAACCGGTCCGTGGCGCAAAAATGGTTGGGGACCGCTGTACTAGGGAATACAGACAGCTATTCATACCACTCAGTCACTCCATGGACGTGCTGCTTCTACCGACTTATCTGTTGGATATTCCTAATTATCTCTGTGAATGTGCATTTGCGCCACATTTCAAGCTGTAGACGTCGAACCGCGTCTATTTTTGGGTAAGTGAGATGGATCTGTCCACAACATTTAAATTAAATATTAGAACACAAAGCGTGGTTTACTGTATTTACAACATGAAGTACTGTGTGGAACTCCTGAGCCACTCCTCATTGTTTTTTTATTCTGTCATGAAAGTGGGAAATAGGGGCAGCAGTTTATGTTTATGTTTATGTATGTTTTAACATACAAACAGTGTGTAAGGCAAAAACAGAGTTTGTACAATTGATGAGCTTTAAAGTCAATATTTGACCATCTTTATTCTTCATGAGCCTGGACTCATATAGGCAAGCTTTCTTGTGATTTCTTGAAGTCATCTTCAGGAATAATTTTCCAGGTCGAAGCTTTTCTTGGGATTTTATCTGCCAGTTGCTCCATTCACTGTCAGGATGATCTCACACTGTTTCAACAATGTTGAGATCCAACTTTGGGGAGGCCAAACAATAACTGATAGTGTTTCACTAGGCAAGTATTGATTTACTGTGTTACAGGTGTGTTTGGGATCATTACCAGACTGGAAAATAAAGCCCTTAGCAAAATCTTTAAGGTCTCCAACACCACTAGCTCAAATACCTAAATCATGACAGAGCCTCCACTGTGTTTTGCAGAAGGCTGTAGAAACTTACTGTTATACCTCCTCTGTACATACTGAACATTGATCGATCGCTCTATAAGACCTGCTGCCACTAATTTTAGTCCAGTTATTGTGTCATTTTGTACCAGTTTCCCATCTTTAAGAGTGACAGTCAACCTTCCAGTGAGACCATTTCTGATCAGACTCCAATAAACAGTAAAAGGATCAACTGAAGGGATAAATTTCTCAGGTCCTGTCTCAAGTCTTCACTTCATTTTCCCCCTTTTCTTAAGGTCATGACTTTCCATTACTGTTGATTTGCTATAGATATTTTTTCAGGATTGCATTTTTTTGTCCTCAGCCAGTTTCCTCAATTTTTATAGGGACACATTCCACAACATGTCGGGATATGCCAAGTTTTTGAATCATGGCCCTTTAACAACCACCTTGTTGGTGAAAAATACTTATTTTATTCCTGTCAAGCTTTGTTCTTTGAGATGTTACGTATATTCAACTAGCGGGAACAAATGGCAGGCTGCTCTTAACAACTGTATCTACCTAGAAAAGATCCGCAGTACGCCCCTCTAAGTTCCCCCTTCTGCTCAGTCAGAAGAGGAGATCAGCTCTATGGTGGTGAAACATCTGAGGAGCATCTCACCCGGTAATCTGAGTAGGTAAGAAAATCATATTAGCTCTTTTTTGTCTGACAACAAAAAGACAGGATGTAATGCAGGATGGCTGATGGATCTAATCTTCTGTACATTAATTTATGTTATGTGATGTAGTCCATGATACAGGTGAGATTTTGAATGGTTACAAAACATACTGTTGGTGAATGATTGCACTTTACACAGCACAGTGCATGAACACTGATCGTAGTTCAGTACCTGGGTAAAGATGCAAATTTTCTTTGTTGCCAAGAGTAAGATGAGAAAATTGATATCACTCTTATTCCTGTATGCTAAGTATAGAACTCAAGCCAAGAGGCAGTTGGCCTAGTTTGGCTTGAGGAGACCATCAGCAAGGGGAACACTTCCAAATTTAAAAATACACCCGACCTCTCTAAATCTACCAAGAAACTAAATGTGCAGAAAGGAAAAAATGTAACGCTTAAACCTCTGTGATGAGAAGTGACTGTGAATCCTGCTCTATCAACCTACGTGTCTTTTGGCTGTTGAAAGATATTCTCCTTGTCTTGTGTAGCCCAGCTAGAAAAAAAGAGCAGTGGAAAGTAGTTTTTTTTCGTGTATAATGTAAACAATTTAGTCATTTCTTTTTTTCTTTTATGTTTAAAGGAAGATGTGGACAAATAAGATTTTCTGTTGTCATTTAACTTGGCCAATCAGCAATGAGCTCCCAGTGACCCTTGCTGTTGACCTTGATCACATGATTTCCTGTGTTGCCATTTTGTTCCTGTTCATACAATGGCATGTGCCAGAGAAACTAATGTTCCCGAAGTCGAATCGCTAGGAGTTAAAAGAAAGTTTGCTGCAGTTGTTTTTGGTTGTTCGGAGTTTCACCCTGTCAACGGTCAGGTTTTTTTGTTATCTGGTAAAAGGATGACTCGACAGACGGACCCAGTCTGAAGCAAGCCCCATCGAGGAGCAGTGATTCCCAGTTCCAGTTAACTGGATGGCGAGCCAACCCAAAATTGAATAGGATTTGCCAAGGTTTTATTGAAGCCAAAGTTTCGTTCCCATTGAAGCTTCAGATACCTGCAGGACTACGAACTTTCTTCCTTCATCGGAGTGTGGTAGGACAAACATTAAACAAACTGAACGGGCCCCACCGATCCATCAGTTACCAGACATTATCCACTCATACAATTGACTCAGAGAAAGCTGTATGCGCGCACTTTTATTTAGTTTGTCATTTTGGGGGAAATATTTTGTATTTTATTTTATTGCTTTCATTACATTGTTGCAGCAGCTGTGTGTCAAATATAACAAATTTGTGAACAGTCTATTGTGGTGTGGTCTCTCCTTATTGGTGTTTATACCTTGGGCTCCTGCCGATCCTAGATCTTCTGATACTGGCTAGTGGGAGTTCGGTCATTCTTAATGATAATTTGTAAGTTTGGTTACACTTGGATATAAGGGGACAAATAAAAAGGTGACACATTCTGACACTTGGTCAGTACATATGTTTCAGGTAGAGGTTAGTGCTATCTTATCAGCTTAGGCCTTGGGTTGTTCCCTTTTCCCTGAAGATCTAAAGCTTCACTCTGCAGGAGTGAGAGTATCTGGTGGTGATGTTATACAGTGGGGAGCATTCTGATGGCATAATGAATGAAACTGAACCTGATGGGAATGATCTCTTCCAAGGTAACATTATTAACATAATATCAAATGAGGGAGTATACTGGGTTCTGTTTAAGTGCCATAGACAACATTAAAGTGAAAAACAGAGTGTAAACTCTTTTATAATTACTTTAGAAAACAGTAAAAACATATGATGTTGGCCATTTTCATGATGGTTGTCTACAAAGGCAAGATTTATTTATTAATTGTTCAAATAAACCAGACTTGCCTTTTTGAATGGTCTTAGTGTAAAGTCATCCTTGTTTGACCATTGTGGTAATCGTCTTTAGAAGACTGAAACTACTCTTTCCCCCTTCTTTTAAATAATAAAGAATTTTCAAACGTGTTTGGGGTGTAGTAGGACAGGTAAAGCTCTTTTAAGTCACATTTCTGGGATGGACCCCTTACCCTCCTCACTGGCTACCTAAGTCTGACCTTGGCCCTCCACAATCCTGTTCAGAACTTAGAGTGGGTTGTTATTGGATTCAGAGGGTTGATGGTTGGATTCCCAGATTATATATGCCTAAGGAGACTTTGTGTTATGACAAAGTCTCCTTAGGCAAGATAGTAATCCCAGAGAACCCGCTGATGTATGCATGCATGAGCTTTAAAAATGTATCTGTGAATGCAGCTTGCAGTGTATCAAAGTGCTTTAAGTGCAAGGCGAGGATCAAAAAGTGCAGTCTGCAAAATTGCAGTCCATTTACCATAGACTAAGCTAGGAGCGGGTAGACTACAGAAAACATAAATGTAATAAAGTTAGTTACATAAATCAGCCGACATAACAAATTGAATCTGTGCAAAGATCTGGTTGGAGCGATGGTAAACATCTCTCTGTGTTAACTTGTTAAAAAATAAGCGATTAAAAATTGATGACAGGGTGTTCCAGCCTGAGAGAGCACAGAATGCATTAAATTATTTGAGTCTCAAGGGAGGAATGTTACATTGAATGCTAACATGTCTGAACATAGTTGTATGCATCCAATTGCTATAAAAGGGGGATAGCCAAAAGCATTAAAAATCAGGAGTAAAACCTCTGCAACTGGTCCAGTGGTTAAAATTCTGCAGCGAAACAGTGGTGAAGATGTGAAGATAAAACACTGAAATTTTGAAAATCAAATGGCAAATTTTTTGAAGGAATTTGTTCAGACTGACAAACATGCAAATCCTGGCAGCTGCTGCACTATTTCTAGTAGAGATCCAGACATATGGCTTCTCAATCAAAAATAAAGTCATTTTGTGGGAGCCAAGTCTTTAACATTTTATCATTAATTTTTCTTTAAATTGTCACCTTTTTTTAATCTCACGTATTCAATCTGTGCAAAAATGATAAAGTTCACCTTAAAGGGGATTTTTTTAAATTATCTCTAGCACTTTAATTACGAACACCACTTTATTAATTTGCACAGAACTTCCTGCACAGTGTCTCCCAGGTTTCCTGGCACTCTTGCTGTGAATGACAAGATTCTGGGAAGTCATTGCAGCGGCTGTTGTTTGCCAAGAAACACTTACAGCAGGTTACTCCCCTGCCTTTAGTATTTATGCTAAGCTATGCTTCATCACCCCCTGGCTCTATCTGTGTTCTAGCACAGACATGAAAGTGCTTCTAAACTCCTCATCTAACTCTTGGCATGGAAGCGACTAAATGTTGAGCTATTTCTTAAATGGAACTCTGCAGAATTTGGCCACGAATCGGATTCCTTTTGGCATCTGAAAGCAAACATTTCAAGAGAACTCGGGTGCTGCTGGTTTGCGGCGAACAGACGGCACAAAACGGCAGCATTGTTAATCGGATTTGATGTGGAGTAGGTCGTAGTTTACTGTAAGCTTAGAAGGCTGATGTGAGAAAAATGAGATGTGGTTAGGACGTGGAAGATGTTGTCCATTTATTTTCAATGCCCTCATAACTGGCGTGACCACCAGAGAAGACCATAATCCTCCACTGGAATTACATTTGCTCTGGCATGTCAGCAGTTCCAAAATCTCTTATCCAGAAGGACAAGTCGCCCACTCCACTACTTGCAAGACCTTGTGACTTTTTTTAAAAACTTACTTTGGTAAAGTAGTTCTAGTTTACAACAGTTTGGAGCACAGAAAAACACACTGAAGGTGTGAGTACTCAAAGTGGGATGGTCTCCAGTGGACGAAAATGACTCATGGAGGCACATTTGAGTACAGTAATTCAACATGATAGCACTGTAGGTGTAATGTTCGCCTCTCTCTCTTTTTTTGTCTTTTTGTTTACCACAGTCTGCACAGTGTTAAATATTGTTCACATTTTTCTATTATCACACACTGATGGATTTTATAGTTTTGACAGTTTAGGTTTGAAGATAAAATCCAGTCCATCAAATGAACAAACTGTCAGGCTGACAGATGATGCACCCTCGAGGCTATTTTGACAGGAAATTGGATAAAAATGAATGTTACTTTTAAAAGATAAAAGAGAGACTGCTTCTTTTTCCCTTTCCACTCTACATCGATGCATCTATTAGTAGCAAACCCTTACATTTGATTCTTGCCGAGTCTGAATGTGCCTGGATTCGCTTTCTGCCTGATAAGCAATGCCAAGCTTTTCCTGGCTATGTGTGGGCACACGTCTGCAAGTAAAACAAAGGCAGAGGAAGAAATAGAGGGAAAGACAAAGATAGGCAGCGGGTTTGAGCTAGGGATCAAATGGCAAAAATATTTACAGAGAGGAGTGAGCGATAAAGGATGTCACAGGGAAGGGGAAAAAAGTGGGAGAAAGTGTTGTGGGAACCAATTATGGATGGTGTGCTTCTACCTGCTCTAACAACATTTAAATGTGCTGTGTCTTTGAATAACTTTTACAGAAGCATTCTCCTTCTTCACACCCTGTTTAAAGTTCCTTTCTTGAAAGAAATAAAAAAAAGGAACAAATATAACACTTGGTGCACATAGTTTTAATGACCCAAGATCCCTTCTAGCTATACAAAACAAATGACAGGCAGGCTAATATTACTTAGCCACAAATTGACACAGTTTTTTTTTCAAAGCCATAATTAATTTCTCTGCTAATGACGCATCATTGCAACAAGCACATTTTGAGTTATTCATTAACCTAGAAATGCTGTTTTATGACAGAACATCACACACGGGGGGTCTTCGCAGAGCCAGCGTCAGGAAACGGGGCACACGAAAACAATTTAATATGAGCACACCAGACGAATGAAAAGGATGGAAACCTCAGGTGGAATGACAAGACCGTCTCGCTCCCTCCGACATCTGTTCCTGTGAAAGGAAAGCAGGGACGCCACTAACACTTTACCCCAGATACCACAGTCCCCCCTGGCAAACAGCATCTGTCTAATGAGGGTGTGCGGTAGCTCCTGTGAAGCCAGACATAACAGCGCTTTGATAGTATGAGCTTTCTTCAAGAACCCGCTGCGTAATGAGTGTAAAAGCTCGTATGATAAAAATGAAAGGCACTGGATGAGGAGCTGTCCAATAATCCCAGTCTACTAATATGCATCAGGATGCATCATGTCTTGTAAAATTTATAGCAGTGTGAGAGAGAACATCTTCACTGCATGCTTCCTGTCAGCATTCCTTGACTCCCACCCATGTGCAAGGCCCCAATGGGCAACCAATGAATGGGATACTGTTAGGGTTTCATTATGTGGTTTACAATATGTGTGTGATTGACAGCTGAAGTCAAAATGTGGTCTTAGTCCTGTAGGAAAAAACCCCAATATTGTACAATTGTAAAATAAGTATATCACAGGGGAAACTCCTGCCCTCTAAAGCGGGCAGAAAAGCCCATGGGCCGACCCAAACTTCACTCTAATCAAATACAAGAGAAGGTAATGCTGCCCAGAAGCATTAGACCCCTTACAGCCGACTTTCTACACAGCACCCAATTTTCAGAGGTTCAAAAGTAACTGGACAAAGTAACATAAGTTTGAATAAAGATTTTTAATACTTGGATGAAAATCCACACGGCTTTTCCACAGAATCATGTCTCGTGTTTCAAAGCTCTGTAATGAAGAATTTGTTATTGCTACATTTATGTGATTTATGCTTTTGTTCAGTGTAACTCAACACTGTAACCTTTGGAGCTTTAATACCTATTGTAAAGAAATGTTTATCTTTAAGTTCTTAATTATTAAGAATATATCAATTATATCAATATATCAATATATCAATTTAGAATTACAAATTGCTTTAATGTTAGAGAAATCGTTGCCATATGGATATGTTTCTTCACCTGTCGAAGACAAAGGGTAGGTCTCACGGCTGAATACATGGGACTTGCTCTGCAAAGCCTACACTCCTGAGACTCCTGTGCAATAAATTGTGAATGAGATGTTTCTAAGGTTTTCTACCAAAAAGCATCTCCCTACTGGGAATATCAAGGTCACCTTACAACTGATTGAAACTTTTTTTTAAATAGATAAAATGTTTAAACATTGAGCTTATACTTAATAAAATGTTGCACAATGCATGCTTAAAACCCAGCGACAAATTACAGTGTTTACTGGTATGTTGGTTGAAAACAACATGAATGCCAAGATAAAGAGACTGCTGTCAACCACCATGCTTTTGGAGGGAAAACAAAACTCATGCATATCAGATGTACAAAGCACGTACAGTATATCAGATGTGCATGTACCATAGCTTGTAATGCACTCATTATGAATAATTACAGAGCTAAACCTTTCAGAGGTCAAGACCACTGGCCAATTACATCATTTGAGGGCGCATAACTAATCTGGTCTTTCGCAGTGACCCAGGTCAACTGATGGAACTCGGCACACATAAATCATGCATAAAGCAGGTACATGGCCATATAACCCTGGGTAAAATTGCTTTGTTGAAAGCAGCAGCAGCAGCAGCAGCAGCAGCAGATGAAAGAGGGCTCAGGTGGACATGGTGAAATACCTGGGCAGGATTCAAATGTGACAGGGAGATATATGATGGGACTCATCACAAGCGAGCCTGTCATTGGAGGAAGAGGTTGTGAGATGCATGGCCTTTAAGTTCTCACGTGTCACCTGCTCTTCACATGAATAAAGAATGCAATAGGGGGAGGGTCCCAGGTGGAACTCCAAGGATGCTCAGAAGATATTAGGGATGTAACACACTGCAAGGACAGCGAGACCTGGTGGGTGGTAATGATTCCAGAACAGTGTGAAAACCAGAGCAGAGAAAGCAAAGAAAAGTGTGAGATTTGTCTCGTTAATTAGTCATGTAATTGTTTTGCAGACTGGTGGGATGAATGGAGGGGTTGATGATCACTACCTGGAGATTTACAGTCAAAGACTAGAGAAATTGATAGAGGATGGCAGGATGGGTGACACATGATAAAGTACTGGGTGAAATCTGAAAAAGACTTCAGAATTAAGTAGCATAAGGCACCAAGTTGCACCAATTTAACCTTTATATTTTGCTAAGCTTTGCCCAGCAACATGAAAATAAATAAAAAGTGCAAAAGGCTTGTTAAATTGTTCATTTCTTTTTACATTTTCCCTTCTTGTGGATTTAACTTTTTTAAGATTTAAGATTTAAAATTTTCCTTGTGATTTCTTTTTGAACTGTGCCTCTTTGAAATACCTCAAAATGATGGTTAAGTGGTTTAATAATAAAAAAAGTCTTCTTTTGGATTGTCTGTGTCGGTTCTCCGTCATCCAGCTCACTGTAGACTTCAGAGCTTGAAATAAAGAAGGCAACTGAACTTCTTTAGGTTAGTGAAGATGTTTCACTTCTCAAAGTTTCTTCATATCTAAAAACAACAGGTGGACAGTCCCAGGTATTTAACACATCAGCCTCCAAAGGGTTATCCCCTTTTTGGAGGTTGTCCTGAGGGTCACTGATCTAATATTAATCATGTAAGTCATCACATGAGCCAAGATGTGAAAAAAGGCGTGGGTCATTTGCATGTTTGGCTTCTCTGCTTTGCTAACTGCAGGCTTATAAAGCCAATAGACAAGTGTATTACACAAATCATTTTTACTTGCCAGCAGTGGTGACTCTACATGCAAAACAAACTAGCAAACCAAAAAACCTATGCTTGTATACACATCTATGAGAAAACAGCTTTCACGATCCTTGCTCTATGACTTTAGCAAATGCTTTGCTGATATTTTTACGGCCTTAGTTGCTTGTTTGAAGTTGTGTTGAATACAACATGAATTTCATATTTGAACGTACGATAATGGAGGTTAACCAGGTGTGTCCCTTTGTTTCACTATCAGATGTGCTCCATGTTCCTGACTTCTGGTTCACAATGACACTTTCCCATTAACTTCCTGAATAGACTTCCTGTTCTATCTAAGTGGTTAAAAATATAGGGTTTTTTTTTCAGTGCATGCCAATATCGAGTAAATATAGAGCAGAACAAGTCTGCCTTGTTTCATGTGTAGGTGCTGTCCATGGTACTGATTCAGTTGTCTCGGTGTTACTGTATTAAGACCTTGGACTGTTTGTGTTTAACAGTGAGGTGAGTGGTGTTAGTGACATCCATTAGAAGAATACACGCTATAAAAAACAACATTTTTTTGTAGTGTTTAAACATAAAAATGTAATTATTCAAAATGAATCCACTGTTGAGTTAAAAGTACCCCCTATACAACTACCAAAACAATTGAATAAATACATGAATGTATCATGTTGTCTAGTTAGAGATCAGTCTCCCTGGAGGTGGAAGCCAATGATACAGCCACAGATGGAAGGGATTCACCGTCCTGCTTTTGCTTCAGCTGAATGGCTGTTTGCCAACAGAGGGGCTTAACCCTCTAACGCTTTGATGGTGGTCTTTTTCCTACTGCTATGGCACGCTGCTCTACCAAACACTGGCCGAAGTTCAACAGTAATGGCGCACATGTGGGCTAAAATCGGATCAGTTGCTGCCTGACTGACCACCCCTCACTCCCCTTGGGGTGTTGTGGATGGAAGTGCTCCTGGGACACCCACGCTAAGCAAAGAGTTGCAGCCTGCGGGGTGGTTTTCCAGCTCCATCCATCAGAGGCCAACACCTTGGGACAACCTCCTCCATCTTCACTTGCAGCCTGCCAGCCTTCCATCCTAAATTCCGACAAGAGCTCATTTCCTTTGCCAGAAGCTGATTAGAAATAGTAACGGCTGCACATGCTGCTGAAGCACACACTGACACTGTTATTGTCGCACGATTTCCTCAAAGTGCCACAACAGAAATAGAACTATATCTGAAATTGTGCATACAGTGTGCCAGTTCCATTTTTGGGCTATGATCTTTTTTCAACGATCTATAAATGCCTGGAGTTAATCTTGTGTCACGTCATAGCAAAAAAGCAAAACAAACAAACAAAAACCCCCACAAAGCATTCAGTGTTTTAGTTGAGCCATACAATATCGCCTCCCCTTCATACACTACATGAAGGGCAACGCACAGCCGACAGCATCACGACAGGTCTTCTGGGATTCATCTTGGGCATCTTTGGAGACTCCAAATCAGCTGCGAGTTCTTGGCGTGCGTCATTGCGCAGCAGCGCGTCCAGCCCATAGTTGGGAATCCGCTGACAGAGCACTACCAGTTGTTTGTGCGGGCATATGTACGCGCGGATCAGCAGGTGTTGTCTTTAAAAAAAAAAGAAAAGAAAAGAAAGAAATCTGGATGGAAGTCGCTGTTACAGCAACGCCAGTCTGAGGGGAAACTCGACCATTGCGGACCCTTATTCCCAGGATGCGCGGACATGCGTGAAATGCTCGCGGCCATCGGCAGGTGCAGGTAAAGTTCGAGCTGAACAATTTTTGTGTTTCTTTTCCTTAAAATGTTGTGGTTTAAAAAAAAGAAAAATCTTTGTCTCGCCTGCATTTCTGGTGACGTCTCTTGTTTCGTTCCGTGCGTTTTTCCCCCTCACCAGCGCACCTCTGAATGGAGCGCGCCGAATAAAAGGCAGGCTGAGCACCAAAGTATGCTGACGATTTAAACTTTGATGTGCCGAGCGACCTCTTTACGCTCAGATGATATCTTAAACTATAAAGAAATTTCATCGATTCCACGCTTATCTCCAACAATGTTAGTTAACAGCCAAAAATATGGGCTGCCTGTGTATTTGTGTGTTAGTGTGTGTGTGCGCGCGTCTATATTCGTGCGCCTCTGGGCGTGTGTGCGTCTCCTTCCTAAATTCTGGCGCTTTAAATTAATTCCGTCTGTATGCGCTCCTGGTGCACCAGTGCGCAAAGGATTCTCTTCCTTGATGTGGATGAGGGTTGAGAGGTTAACAAGTTTTTGTTTAACCACACGAACCTCTTAATCGTTCATTGATTTTTTTTGTTTGTTTATTTACCCCCCTCCCCCCTTTAATTGTGTTCTGTTTTTTATTAATAGAACAAACTGTAATCAAGCTCAACAGCCAAATGAGTTGAAGTTATCACAGTGACAAGAAGGTGAAGGGCCAGAAACATGAATGAATAACAGACACCTCAGGTAATGTAGCTGTGTCCTTAAATAAAGAGAGAGATGCTGGTAAATAGAAATGGTAAGAATTTATCAGCCACAGTGTACATCCATATCCCGGACGCACATTAGACACATCTTATCGAAAGGGGTGTCTAATTTGGCCAGTCCTTAGCCAACAGCCTTCTGTTAGACAGAAACACTTAAGCTGTCAAGTCAAAAAAAAAAATAAAAAGAAAAAAGCTTCCAGCAATGATATGATTCCACTGCGATAAAAACTGTAATTAAAATCATGCTAATGCTCCATGAAGCCTTATGGTGAGTTTCCTCGAGTCCGCCTCTTAATTTCTCAAACTATATTTACCACAGTGATAATGCCTGTAATCAGAGGAACAAGCACAGATTGTACGGCACACTTAATTGGTATTTTTATTTATTTATTTTATTTTCTTTGTCTATAAACTGCCAGCTGCCTTTTAGATTCAGCACTCACGTTGAAGGCCGGCCATCACAGCAAGGCAGGGAAGGGAATGAGAGAGGAATGAGATTTACATAAACAGACTTGTGTAGAGATAATGGAAAGGCTCTCTGTTATCAACAAAACTCCAGAGCAGTGAAGTGGTATTTTCATTCCCTCTCAGATGGACAACTTGGATGATTTTTTTTTAAACTGCAGTCTCAAAACAGCAGTTTGAAGTGCTGGAGCTGATGTGCCTTATTGAGCATGTGACAGCAGGGTTTTTGTTTTCAGTTCTCTTTCTCTGTATTGATTTCCCCCGGCCTCTAGTTTTTTCTTTTACCTGATTATTGACTTCTTTCTGTGCTCTAGCAAGCTAAATGAGAGCATTACTGCAACTGGCGTGCTGTGATTCATCTCAATCATTTGGAGTACATCTCTCATACCAGGTGCAGACCCGATGATCCCATTTTTTCTTTTTTCCTCCTTTTTTTGGCACTGAATTCAAAGCAACACTTTAGATTTTCCAGGTTCGTTTGCACCGCAGCTGTGCCACTCTCTGGTTCTCGTCTTATGGGAGTTTGCTTTGTGTCATCGTGTGTCATAAGTAATGTCATTAGTACTACAATAGACTTTCATGGCGTGCGTCACTCTGGTATTCTTGTGCTGTCACATTGTCTCGATGAGTCGTCAGATCAGTTGGTTTCTTTCCTTCAGGGTTTTCTTTGTCTACACTTGATAGAAACAGAACTAAACACCAGAGGTGGGGTCTGGGTAGAGCAGAAGCTCTCCAGCACGCAGCACGTTTCAGTGGACTGTGACAGAGTCCAGCTCATTATTACTTGTCGGCATATCTTAGATTTAATCCATTGCTCTCTGTGCTCAACGTCAGCCGAAGGTTGTCTGCAGGTACCTGCATTCTGAAATCTATTCTTTAAAACAGCTCATCCTTCAAATGAACTTTTAAACACTTATCTCAGGTGCCTGCTGTAAAAGAAGCACAAAAGACACGAGTTGATAGAGGATGTAGAATATACAATTTACTAAACACAACTGAGAGTCTTAAGTCTGATTTTAACTTTGATATTTTTTTTTTGTTTTTTAAAAAACAGCTCATACATTCTACCATCAGCATTAGGGATTATATTACCTACAGATGTACTTGATACAGTGTGGACAGTGGCTCTGTTTTAAATTGTGTACTCACATACTTACAGCTCCTATTATGAGTGCATAAGTGCAGCCGCTCTATCAAGTACGACTACATGAAGTGCCTTAGGAGTACCAGGATGGTGTACTCACAATGGTAAAGAAATGAAGTGTGAAACACGCCCTCAGTGTTTGCTATATTGGTTATGTAGTGGAAAGGGAGGGGCCACCAACCAGTTTTTAGCCAGTGGAAGCAGTACGTGATTACTCGCTAGGTAGCTAATAGCTAGCACTGACATGTTTTTCAGGATTTGCAGACTAAAATCACACGTTCTGGTGTTTTCTATGTGTTAAATTGTCACTTTTTCTATTGATGGATTTACTATGTGCATTAGAGGCACCAGTGTCATCCATCCTCTCTCTGCTGCTTATCTGCTCAGTGCAGAATTCACAGATACTCTGCAGTAAGTGCTCACCTCACCACTATGATTAATCAGGCGGTGAAATTCATATGCAGTGTACTAATGAAAGTATGTACATATATGTATGGTCTTTGTGTACTAGTATATTGTGCTGAAAGTGGATGGTGTTCTTTTGAAAAACATCTTATTTAATTTTGTTTGTTTTAATTTTGTGAATGCAGGCAGAGGCGTTTGAAAGCTCTTCTTCTTTTCATCAGAAGAAAACATTTTGTATTTAATTTTATCTCAAAAGTTTAGTTCTGGGAAGGAAGTTTTATGAGTTTTTATAGTTAGATTTCAGTATTTCCAAATCAGTTCATATAGGTTTTTTTCATATAGCTTCATTTCTGGTTCTCTTTCCAAAAACACTTTTAGCAATACACACTCACCTCACATTTTATTAGGTACCCCTTGCTAGTGCTGGCTCGGACCCTCGTTAACCTTCAGTCACTAGTTGCTGGAGATTTGTTGGCTGCACATCCATGACATGACTCCCCCATCCCACCATGTCCCAAAGGTGCTCTATTGCATTGCATCTAGCAAATTTGGAGGTGATTTTAGGGCAGCGAACTCACTGTCATGTTCGAGAAACCAGTTTGAGATGATTTGAGCTTTGATATATGTGATACTCAGGTAGGCTGTGTCATATCAACAATGCTCAGCTGGACGTAAGGGCTTTAAAGTGTGCTAAGAAAATATCCCCCACACCATAACACCACCAGTAGCATATCAGAGCAGGCATTAGCAGCATTTTAGCTGTCCTTAGCTGACAGGAGTTGCACCTGGTGTGGTCTTCTGCTGCTTCAAAGTTTGATACAGTATGTTCTGCATTCAGAGAAGCTTTTCTGATTGTTGTTATTAAGTTACTTTTGCCTTCCTATGAACTTAAAGCAATCTGACCATTCTTCTGTGACCTCTGACATCAGCAAGGCTTTTTTGCTCATAAAACTGCCACACACGAGATATTTTCTCTTTTTCAGACCGTTCTCTGTACAACCTGGATCAGCATGTCTACTTGTTAAATGCACTGAGTTGATTCCATGTGATTAGTTGATCAGCTATTTGCATCAGTTGGATGGGTGTACATAATAAAGTAGTTGTTGAACGTATATTGAACAGCACTTTGTATTTTTTGAGTGTATAGCATGTTTTTGGTGAAGACCTCTATCATTAACGGTTGGATATCTCTCCACTTGTTCTGTTTATGGACTAAAGATGGTGTTACTCAGTCACTGGCTGGAAACCAAACTTAGCCTAACTGTTTATGAATACCTAATTGCTTATGCCCATGTATACGATTGGTGTACTACATTTTGGTTTCGTACTTATTCAAATATTCTTTTTCATTTTTTTAAATGATGATCATACAAGTTTAAACCACACATTATTTATCACGTTTTTGTTCAACATCAACTTCCATTTTTAATGACTTCATCGTCTCTTCCCACTCTTCCTCATCATCCACACCTCTGTCATCACTGCTGTATTTGCAAGCCTGCACATTTCTCTCCATAGTGTGTGTTTAAGCAGCAATGTTGCTAGCTCAGCCTAATAATAATGCAGATTTAAGGACACAAGAGACCTCTACTGTATGATGAGAAGTAGAAGTCAAAACTTCTAAACCTGCAGATGAAAGGGGGGAGGAGAAGCTTCCACCCGGATAAAGTCCAAAGTCCCTAATGTTTCTCTGCGACATTGCCTTTCTGCATTTGAAATAGACAGAGGAGAAAATGAGACTGAGGGAATATCTTTAAGGAGGTCAGAAGTCCCTTTTTATGTAATGAAAGATGTTAGTTAAATTGTGGTAGGCACCTTAAATAACCTACAGTGACAACATCACTAAGACACTTTGATGAGAGATGAAACTGTTCCACCACACAGTGAAATGTTTTATCACTCTGCTCCATCACTCAGACATTAGCGATTCTTTTAGAGCTATTTTTGTTTTAATGTACTTGTGGAATCTGATTTTAAAAAGTGAGGCTCTGAAAAACATGGAGCTGGAGTCTGTGTGAGGACAGCACACTCTTTATTAGACTTTTGTTTCTAGAGTCGTAACGTAAGAGCTTGACGTGCCCAGCACATTGGATTCATGTTGGAGCAGTTTTACATACATTTGACTTTAAATGTTCTCTTTTTTGCACCTAATCTTATGTATCATCTTGAAAGCTGTTGTTGTAGAGATAAAGCAGAAGTCTTTGATCTCTAGGGTACTGCCTATTGGCAACTTAAGGTGCTCTTAAGCTGCCAAATTCATGAAGATTTTTGACCTTTTTGTCTTTCTTAGCAAATATATGTATGGTTATTGCAGGTTGAGATGTATATCTGTCTGAACCTGTGATGAACTTTGCAGTTTGGGCATTTTGTTCTGCTTTTTTCAGCAGCGACTCATACTGAAATGAAAAATGTTCCTGGCTATAACCTTCTCTGCAGCTTCTGTAAACTTGTCTTCTAAAAACTTGGTTTGTTTTCTTCTGGTACATTGCTATTCCTGCATGAACCCCAACTTGCTCTGTCATATGTACCCAGGTGCTTAAGCAGGTCTGAGATTTATAAAACACATGTGCTTAAGCTACAAATGGGATTCTTGGAAAATGCATAAGCATGTATTTATTTAGCATTTATTTTTAATGTGTCTTAATAAATAGCTAGAGGAGCAAGTGTAATTGTATATTGGAAATTATTACAAATTTCCTACAACCCTGGTTTCAAAAATGTTGGGACACTGTGCAAAATGTATATAAAACATTGACTTTTATTGATTTCTATGTGTAATTAGCATTGCCAGGTGTAATGGATTGAGTTATTTGGATACATGTCAACACATAAAACAGCCAGTGACAAAAAAGGAGCATAAACACAGCATGGGTTTTTAATTTTATAACTCTGTACGGTACACATACTCTCCATCATTTTTTAGGGGAATGAAATCAAGTTATTTTTTCAGAATTTTTATACTGGTTACTGCACTGTGTAAAATAAAATGGAGAATAAGGAAATATATATCCATGTAACTTAACATAGCCCACGACTTTATTTTTACTGTGTATATTGGTCTTTTTATAGGAAAAGAGTCTGAATCGTCATAGTAAAAAGGTACATGGCTACATTGTTTATTGTCTTTGCACTTAGCAACCCCCTTGATAACCAGTAACCAGTCAAGTTTTATAATAGTTACTTCAAATGCTTAGTGTCTTTGCCCCAGAAACGGTTTTCAAAGCTCATAAAGAGGTCACAATCCTGCTGTTCTTGACCAAAGTTAAACAAGACATTACAGCTTCCCTGTCAACAGCTCGTCCCACCAGAGCACTAAAGAAATACCGTGCTAATTAATGTTGTAGATGCAGTAATGAGTAGAAATGCCTGCCACCACACAGTTAAAGTTGTACATTCATGACCCTGACCTTAACCCTAACCCAGTCCACTGATGCAGTGAACTACCAGTAAAATGTATTTTATTAAATGAATTGTTGGTAAGTTTCCTCAATAATGTGAAGAGCACTGCAAGAATTAAAAAGTGGGATTTCCTATATAGAGCAGTGCGCTATGAAAAGTTTGACATGTGACAGTAAAAATCAGTCGTATCAGTTCTTCTCACTGTCTCCTACTAAAGCACAGAAGTGATTTTAATACGCTTGCTGCTGTGCTTAGCTTTTTGTATAGTTGTCATGCTCACTACATTTCCGAAAGCTTTTAGATCATCAAGTACACTTCAATACATCCTAAATCAACTTATTGAGCTTTCAGTCATTATAGTCCCAACCTAGAAACTGCCGTCTGCTGCGCTGCCTTCCTCTTTTTTGAAGAACTTTCTGTGGGTGTCTTGAAGTGTGATACACATACAATAAACACAATAAACACAAAGCCTGCTCACATCCTAATAATGGCACTGTACCAAAATTGGCTATTCACATAGAGAGTGCTTGCAGAACGGTCCACAGTGAATAAGAGTGAGTAATCAGTTTGCCGTTTAAAGATATCTGATAGGATAGACTACCTTGTTGGCGTAGATTTTTAATTCTCAACCAACACCATCACGTGCTTCACACACTTATAGTTAAGTTTTGTGAGCCAGCTTTCTTGTTTTGATGCACGTGTAGCATTTGCTCCACCCACAGTGAACAAGAAAGTGACGACTACTTAGTGCAACATTATTTATACCAGTTAGTGACTCTTTTATACTCTTGCAACTTTGATATTTATTGCAATTTAGTGCAACAACGAGGTGAAGCAAAATGTAAAATTAGAAGAAGCAACACTGCCATGATTCACTAAATCACAGCTTTGAAGGATATAAATGTGAATAACTGGAGGAAGAGGAGAATTCGGTATAGACTAACAGCTTGGAGGCCACAAAGGTTGACATGCTATTGACTCATTCACTATGCCTGGAATAAGTACCTTGAAGAGCAACAAAGGAGAGAAAACCCTTGAATTAGATAAAGTGACTCAGTTCTGCCTGACTTATCTTCTTTATTTGCTGCTGCCCTTTTCAAGTCGGCTCAAAATCAAATTGCAAACAGTCGGAGTCAGAGATGAAAGACAGGCATCACTTTGGGAAGCTGTTACCCATCATCCCACGTTAGGGTATCCTTTTTGTAGTGACTGAGTTAAGGCCGATGTCAGACCAGTCTGACGGACAAACAGGCTGAAGAATTGCCATAACTGATTTGAGATGTGGGGCCAGGTCTACCTAACTTAAGACATCAAGAACTCATTGTCTTGTCTCTTAAAATAACAGGTAGGGAGATCTTTAGTACTTAAAGTGGCAGCCCTGTATGTTCACAGTTCCACATCTGTATGTGTTTTGGTACGAGGTTTTGTACTGTGTTGTTGCTGTGAAATAAGACTACAAACAGCCTGTCTGACAGTGTTGTGTCATTTGTTTACATTTGCCCAAAGATAAAAAAGTTATCCCCAGACAGTGACAGATGAGTCCAAATACACCTGCTGAGAAAACCAAAACAAATCATTCTGCAGTCTTATCATTTTCTGTCTGACCCAATACTTCTCCTCACTGAGTAAGTGTGTGTGTAGAGCCACAGACAAAGTAAATCTCAGAAACATTTCATGATACACAAGTATAAACATTTGACATGACTGCTGTCGAAAATCTGACATTCATTTATTGTAATTCTTAAATCTGTTCTGGTAATAGGCAATGATCCTCATATTGTTAGATGATTAGAAATGATGTCATTACATTAAACCACAGTCATTTCTACAGCAAAAAAGCTATTTTGTAACATTTTTAAATCTTTTATATAATAATGTGATTATCCTTTTATTGTAAGCTGAAATATTCAAAACCTCCAAGGCACTCTCTTTTCATATATATTTAAAATGCCTTTATTCTCATGACATAACTATATTTAACCTATAAGTCCAACGTGTTCATCCGAAGCCTTCATCAGGGACAAGACAGGGGTCCATGAACATATTGAATTCTTTTCTATAGGTGTTTCACCAATAAAGGTAAATCCACCTTCAACTTCCACACAGGATGTGAGGGTTTTGTTTTTTTTTTACCAGTAAAGGGTCTTTATAAACAGGGGTGCACATAAGTGGTCATTCGCTGTCAAAATAAAAGACGCGTACCAGATAAGAAGTTGCAACGTTTGCGTACATATAGAGTGGGATTTTCACGGCATATTCTGCACCACAACTCTGTGCATTCATCATTTGTTTGAAGCCAGCTCACCTCCTGCAACCTCTTTTCCGAGAATACGTGCTTCTTTTGCGGTTCGGACTCCTTCTGACATTTCTTTGAAGGTGGAGGAACACCAAGTAATTGCTTACAGGAGCTTGCTTCTTCGACACCTTTAAGAGTTCTAAACAAATGTCTGTCCTCCTCCAGAAAAGCTTATGTACGCAAACGCGTGTTGCAACTTCTTATCTGGTGCGTGTCTTTTATTTTGACAGCAAATGCGCACCTTATGTGCACCCCTGTTTATAAAGGTCATTTCTACTGTAGGCCCTTTACCTTACAAGGTCAACACCTGTTGTTGTTGTTTGGTTATTTAAAGAAATGAAATGTGAATGAATTGAATTAAAACGCCACCAGCAAGAGGACTCGTCCACAAACCTGGACAAATTCAGTCAAAATCAGACAAGAAAATGATTTCCTTTACTGACCTATAATTTATAAATCCAAATTTCTTCTTTTTGGCTAAAGCTCTTTTGTATTTCTTTGTAGTCAGGGCTGGACTGGTAATCTGGCATTTTCAAGATGTAACGACGCACTTTGGGGCGATGAGGCGTCTTGAAGGGCTTCTGTACAAGCACTTACAGCGGCCCATTTTAATTACTGACACTGGATTACCCAAATCAGACCTCTTAACTCAACCGCCCGCACCTTTTGGAAAAAGTTTAGTGAGGAAGAAGTGGCTAAAAGGTGGAGCTGAAAAGCTGAGAGAAAACAATAAAAAACAAACTAATAATAGAATCCTCTCAAATTAGCTGACACGTTAACTGTCGGTGCTTCTGCACCAACAGTAGCACCAGCATCTAGAGGTGGGAAGTAAGTATAAATGCTTTGTTACTGTACTTAAGTAGAATTTTCAGCTATCTGTACTTTACTTATTTTTTATGTTTCTCCACGACATAACGTTTCAACAGCATTTCTATCATCTCAACAAACATCAGCACACACACAAACCCATCGTGTGTAGTCACAGTGTGTAGTTACAGCTGCTGTGTTACTCAGGCAGAGAAACAAAAGAGAGGTAACTGCACTCAGAGATGGAGAAAGACAGGACAGGAAAGGAAGAAGAGAGGTTAAATTTAAAGGTAATGACTGCTCAGTGATACCTGATAAACTGCAGATTTAAATGTGTGATGTCATAATAATTTATATAAATACATTTTTGTGTCATATTAATATAGCAGAAGGTCCAGTTACCTGTGCATAAAAATGGATGGTAGAATTGTCCTTCAGGGAGCTACTTTTTACTTTGAGTGCATTTCAGAGCCTGTACTTTTTCACTTTTACTTGAGTAAAGAAATTGATCAACACTTTTACTGGATTTTTTTTTAACACACGTATCTGTACTTGAATCCTTTCCAAAGAGTACATCAAAAAAAAAAAAAAAAAAAAAAAAAAAAGAGTACATCAAATGGAAGCGCTTCTTAAAACAACTTGAAGTGATCCTCTTTTGAAACAGTCCTATTTTTATAGAGTTCACTGCAAACAGGTTTCAAATAGGTATTCCTGGTTGGCTGAATAACTTTCCAGGGTACAGTAAAGTACTCTAAGGTACAGGCTGAACTGCTGTCAGGTGAGTGGGTATAATTTTGTATTTCAGTCTTCTATTATGTTGAAATTACTCTCCCACTAAGTCCACAAACTCTAATGGGCAGTAACTTAGTTTGATTTGCAGTAATGTATATATTGTTTATTGCTGTGTAACAGTACACTGGTCCAAAACCGAGACACTCGTATATCTACGTATTATTTTTCTTTTAGCATAAATAAAAACTGAAATGATTTGACTTTATTATTATTGAATGGTGTTTCATAACTACCACATATAGAAAAAAAATCATTACATTAAAATAATTGGTAAATTAAGATAATGTTTAACCTGCTAATATATGGGAGAGAGAGAGAGATAGACCAGAACAGAATGTGATAATTTAGCCCTTAAGCCATGACACATGCATAACATATAACTATAAAATATAAAAACCAGCTCGAGGCAGATGGCTATCCCTCCCTGAGCCCTGTTTTACCAGAGATCTCTTACCTTGAAAAGAAGTTCTTCTTTCCTACCCTCCCTTCATAATGCTTGCTCATAGAGGATCATTAGGTTTTTTCTGTAATATTGTACTGCACTGGTGCTCTGTAAATAAATACAACCAAGACATCAAAAATATATCTGCAGACAGTAACAGACAAATCCAGCTACTCTACACCTGGTGAGAAAACAAAAACAAGTGATTCTACTATTTAATCTTTTACTTTATGACCCTATTGTGTATATTTCTGTGTATTTATTGTTCATCTGCGATAGAACTTGAATAAATGGCAGTCTGTCAGAATCAGAAACCAAAAAACATTGAATGCTGAACGAGAATAGTAGGGGATAGGTGTAAAAAGCACCTTTACAGTTCTGGACTGGAAATAGGGGGAAAGTTAACAGAATTTTTCTGTCATTTTTTTTGTTCTTTAATAGAAAAATTTTTTAAATCATAAATATACTTTGATTGGTATGCAATTATGTTTTTCAACAAATTGATGCATTCTCATGAACTTCGAGTTAATCCATTAAAAATTCACAGGAGCAGCACCGGTTTGTCCTGTCATCTTGAATACAGATGGACTGCCATTCTGTGTGTGTGTGGCTAGAGATAGTCTGCATATGAAGTACACCTGATGTTACACATGAAAATGTGCATAAACATAATTACACACAATATTATTCTATTTTTTTCATATTTATATCCTGTTCACAGCCTGTACATACTTATAGTTATAGCATATTCATAACATACTTCATACCGTGTACATATTACATACCGTAATAGACCCATTTCTGTAATATACTTACATATCTATATTATTGCTAATATATATTGTAATATATCTATATCACTAAAGCACTTCTGGATGGATGCAAACTGCATTTCGTTGCCCTGTACCTGTGACATGTGCAATGACAATAAAGTTGAATTCTGTTCTATTCTATTCTATTACTCATTGTCAGCAAATTAGATATGTTTTCACACAGCTGACAATAAGCTGGTTAAACAACAACAGCTGGTTATAAGCTATTATTATGCCTGCTAATGGCTGAGAAGCAGCTTGAATATATTTTCACATCACATGAGACTTTATTCGATAACAGTTCAACAACACTCGATCCACTTCCAAGAAGGTTTCACGAACAGCAGCTAACAGTTGCTAACAGCAACAAAAACAGCAGCTCTTACCAACAGAAAAGTTCACGGGTATCAGACAGAAGTGAGCTTCACTGACTCGTTGACTCGTATTGAACTTTCACAAAGTTTTACAGCTTCCTCCTGAATAAATAAATGTGAACAGATAAAAACGTTGGACAACGCGCTTTTAGTCATTTTAAAGCAAAAATCGAACTTGTTTTAATCATCACAATGACAATCAAATCTCAGTTTAATATTGCAAGATAGTTTAACTGCGTGCAAAGACAAGAAAGAAGATTTAAGTTCTAAAAATATTTGTATGCCCACTTCAGAGCACATGCATTTTTACATCAACAGACCAGACTTATGTATGAGTCATAATGGAAAGAAGTGAGAGAGAATTTTAAACTTCACTGCATTTCTGTCATCGAGAGCAGAGACAGGAAGTCGGCCATACTGTGTCTTCACCATGCTTTCTGCATTTATGACCAAACTGGCTGAATAAGTACACATGTCCTCAGTGTCACTATGTGCGCAGAGAATAGGAGAAACCTAGTGCTCAATAATGTATCTCTGGATTCCCAGTTTCATATATTCATGTAGTATTCCCTTACTGTGTATGCATTATACATGTTTCACTGTAAAGCCTGTTGGGACTGAGGCATGTCTTACCTGCTTTAGAACTGTGTACCCTCTGCTATGCAATCCCTTACCTAAAAATGTAATGTTACCATCAACAGGATTTACTGTAGTTCAAGCTTGGACCAAAGTAAAGACACTTTTAACACCATAGCCACAGAAGTTTGCTTTCAACTTTACATTAAATATTTCCTTAGACCAACTTGCCATCTATGGCAAGTTGGGTCTCGGTTTTTTCTGGTCTCTGAAGGGTTTCTGTGTGCTTTTATCTTAAAAGAGAGAGAGAGGGAGTGCAGGAGGATATAAGAAATGAGAGAACATTGGAAATTGCTTTATTACTTTTCACCCAAGCTCAGTGCCAGACTTGGAGGTGAGGTGAAATCATTAACAGGAGGCCATTATGCTGCCGAGAGAATATCCCTAAGGCAGACCAGCACAGTTATTCACTACTGTGTGATTTAGAAATACATCAGGAAAGAGTGTCTTACATTTCAGTGTTTGAGGGAATCTATTAAAGATAACCAAGTGGCACAGAGAAACCACCGTTACCTGGGTGATAAAAATCATGTGAGTAAAGAGAAAATATGTATTTTTGGAACCTCAGACTTTAAACACTTGGAACAGGAAAAAGGGGCCACACATGTGCCCCTCTATGCTGCCTGCCAGCTGGAAAGCTAAGCTCCAGAAGTCACTGATCCTGCACAAGTCCTGCCCTGCATCCTTGTTGAAATGCATAAAACTGTTTGGTCTTCAAAGCGCAGCACAATCTATATTTCCTGACTGCTATCATTACTTGCATCCCATTAAACGGCATGTTATTCTCCATTGTGTGCCCCTTTTCCAGATAAACTCCACTTGGCATCTTCACTCCTCCAGCAGCCATGGCTCTCTCTGTATCTGGAGGAACCGTGTTCACTGTACTCCTCATTAGCAGGTAAGAAAGGACAACCACTGGGATCTACAGCCGCAAAGTCATCAGCCATGTCAGATTCTAATTTCTAACAACACCAAAGCTTTGTAGTCAATGAGCTCAGGAGGAGATACTTAGTCGCATCATTTTTGTGTAAACCATCAATACTCAATAACAACTCTTCATGCATCAGGCAAAAAGCATTGAAACTCCATGCCTACACTGATGACACTGCTGAGCAGAATCGATGAGGCAGCATCCAGCACCACATGGATGCAATTGGTGTTAAAATCCCTGCAGAGGTCGTATGGTGAGAATGATGGGATGCTTTGGTGCACATTTGTATGCTGTTGGGAACCAAAGCCTCTGCTCTTCTTGCAGTTTATTCTCAAACTATAGAGTGCACTATGCACATTCTAGATAAGACAAACCCTCTGGCTCATACTGAAAACAGCTATAAGATATGCTCTGGGATTTTTGTGTTGTGGCACCTAAGGGCCTCATTTATTAAACACTTCTAAAATATACATTTATATTAAAAATATAAGTCTGCTCAAAAGTCATAAATGGTGCACACAAAAGAAAATAAATCAGCTTTATACTATAAGAACACGAAGTTACTTTTCACTTTAGAAATCCCAGTATACCTGGAAGTGAAGTCCAGCTTTCTACATAACCTATCTAACCATAAAGAGCCAATGACAAGCCTATGTATATAAAAGATTGACTTGACTATGCTGACTATGCTGAAATCACTGACTGGATTTGGATCGTTAGCATACTATGTTTATTTGTAAGAGTAGTCAAAGTGCTAAGTTATAAGCTAATGCTAGTGTAAGCTAATGCTAGCAAACAAACTTCTTTTTAATAAGGTACTATGAGCTCTGCACATGCACATACAGATACCTGCTAATTCATTTTAAGTAACACACTAGAACAATAGTAGAATTTCACTCACCAAAATGATCCAACATCATCAGAACGCAGGTTGAGAGGTCCAGTTCAATAACTCAACAGAAGTGAGGCCTAGCAGACAGCTGCTGGCTACATGTCAGTCTCCACCCTGTTTTTATGAAGAGGGAAATTACCAACTGATACTAAAATAACTCTTCCAGGTTGTAAATATGTCGGTTTAGTAGTGTGCAGATCGGATTCTTCTGCCTGTCATAGTGGTACAAAATACGGCTGTATAAATGGCTCGCTCACTCGTGGAGTCGTGTGTGGAGCTATTTCAGCTCCACAAACAGCCAAGACATGGTTTGCAAGGCCACAAATCTTGTGAAAAACAAACAAAAGTCAATTATAACACAGAATTTGGTGATGACTTGAGGAGGAGAAGGACAGGTACTGCTAGGGTGAGATTAGCATACACTATGGTGATGCACACTACTTTTTAGTATGATTTTCCAAACACATTAAGTTTTTCTACAAAGTATCGGTATCGGATCAGTATTGCTGATTCAAAGCTGAAATGTACTTGGTATTGGATGAGAAAAGAAATCAGTGGTATCACACATCACTAGTTTCTTAGTTTAAGTTTGGCCTTTTAAGATGGCATTTCCACAGTGGCTTCATTTTAAGCCTTGGTGGATGCCGGCTGATATGCGCAGAAATGAGCTTATCAATGGTTCTTATAATCATTACTTTTTCTGGCAGTATCTGCGCGTTAATCATGCAGCGTTATGCACAGTTGGCATCGCAACATTTACACATTCACAGCAATGAGGCTGATTGATTCACAATTTGACCGAATGATCTCTATAGTTAATGGTAGCCTGCTGGAATCTGCAAGTAAAAGTCTTGAGAGACTCTCAGAATAAGAATAAGCCCGTTCGGTTTACATGAAAAGGAGGAACCTATATTCATCTATACACTTCGATATTGATACAGTCGATGTCAAAGAAAGAGTTTCTTGAATCCACTTCGCTCATCCTGCATTTCAACAGCTGGACTGTGGACCCCCTCTACTCTCCTCTCTGGGGGTTGTGAATGGGATGGTGAGACACCACTGGAAACTGGAAACTGTGCTACTGTTGGCTTAAGACAAAAAGAATAGGAAAGAGTGAAGACGTGTTAGGAGGCAGCGGGAGAAAAGGAAAAGCAGATGTGGAAATGAGAGTAGTGCTTTTTAATGTAGTATAGTAGTAATATAACTGGTAAATGGAGAGAGGAGGCTGGTATTATGGCAAAAAGGAAAGTAGAAATAATGTGTGCAGGGGATGTGGAAAAGGAAGCAAGGCCAGGAGCACTCGAGGTGGATCGAAGCTGTTCTACCATGGTGTAGATAAAAAGAGAAATGGAGTAGGAGGGATCTTGCAGAAAGAGTATATAAACAGTGTTGTGGAGGTGGAGAGTGTCAGACAGGATCACGAGTTTGAAGCTGGAAATCAAAGGGGTGATGTTAAATGCTGGCAGTATGTATGCCCAACAGGTTGGATGTCAGTTAGAAGAGAAAGAGGTATTTTGGAGGAAGTTAGGTGAAGTGTAGAGAGTGTCCCCAGGGGGGAAAGAGTGGCAATTGGAGGTGATTTCAATGGACATGTAGGTGAAAGGAACAGAGGTGACGATGACTGAGCGGCAGTATGGCTTCATGCTAGAGAAAGAGCGCTACAGATGTGATCTTTGTTTTGAAAATGTTGATGGAGAAGTACAGGGGAGGTCAGGAGGAGCTTCAATGTATATGATAGGGTGCCAAAAGAGGATCTGTGATCATGTATATATGAGTCAGGAGTGGCTGAGAAGTATATGAGGTTGGTGTAGGACATGTATGATGACAGTGGTGAGGTGTGCAGTACCAGTGACAGATGGCTTTAAGGTGGGGCTGGGATTACATCAGGGATCAGCTTTGAGCATCTTCTTGTTTGCAGTGGTGATGGACAGGTTGGCAGATGAGGTCTGGCAGGAGTCTCTAAGGACTAAGGTGTAAGCAGATGATGTGATCTGTAATGCAAGTAGGGAGCAGGTGGGAGAAAGCCTGGAGAGGTGGAGGTATGCAGTGGAAAGAATAATGAAAATCAGAATGCATGCGAGGCAGGTGGAAAAGGAAACGTAGAAGCAGAAATATTGAAGGTTAATGAGTTTAAATAACTGGGGTTAACCATCCAGAGCAGTGTTGTTGGACATGAGAGGTGAAGAAAAGTGTGCAGGGTGGAGCGGGTGGAAACAAGTGTCAGGGGTGATTTGTGACAGAAGGATAGTGACAAGAGTGAAATGGATTTAGATGAAGGATGGTAGTAAGTCCTGCTATGATGGTTTGTAGATAGTGGCACTGACAAAAACACAGGAGGCAGAACTGAAGGTGGCAGAGGTGAAGGGAGGAAGAAAGTGACAAGATGTTTTACCAGGAGTGACTAAAATGGACAGGATTAGAAATGAGTATATTAGAGGGGCAGCTCAGGTTGAGCAGCTTGGAGACAAAGTTGGAGCCCTGAGATGGTTTGGACATGTGCAGAGGAGGGATAGTGCATATATTGGACACAGGATGCTGAAGAGGAAGGCCTCAGAGATGATTCAAGGTGATCAGCTCTGAAGACCCTTAAAGGGAGCAGAAATTCAACAGGTGGGACAACCCTAAGTACAGTTGCAGTGGCTCAGTGTGGGGAAAAGAATCCCAACTCCAAAATTACTAGCGTGAGCTCCAGTAGACTTTATAGTGTACAGGCTGTGATCAGCTGACCTGCTGCTCTTTGTGGATTTACAAAACTTAATGAACAACATGTCAACAATTTCACAAGCTGTCTTGGCTGGCTTCCATTTCCTACACTAGTAGTATACTGTATATTGTCTCATACTAGACCTACAGCTGGTATAAAAGTTGAATTCAGTGAATTAATCTATCCGTAAGTACTAAAGCCACTATGCACCAGTTCGACGCAGTGCTTTATTAAATATTCGTCACAGTACAGCAATCTAATCTCTTTATTCCATCCAACTACTGTATATTTTCTTGCAACATTTAAATAACACAATTATTAAATAATTATTAAATAATATTAAATAACACACTGGAAATACAGCAGCTGGATCTTAGACTAACAACACACTGTGCGACAAACTGCACTCAAACAGTCTGTGTGTTTGTGTTTGCTGATAGAAACGCTACATTTGAAATTACCTGATGGTTAAAAAAACTTCCTTTATGCTCACACCTCTTCTGTAGTGCTAGCTAAATGCTAAATGGCCTGTATTTGTATAGCGCTTTACTTAGTCCCTAAGGACCCCAAAGTGCTTTACATATTCAGTCATCCACACATTCACACACTGGTGATGGCAAGCTACATTGTAGCCACAGCCACCTTGGGGCACACTGACAGAGGCGAGGCTGCCGGACACTGGTGCCACCGGACACTGGTGCCACCGGACCCTCTGACCGCCACCAGTATGGAACGGGTTAAGTGTCTTGCCCAAGGACACAACGACCGAGACTGTCGGAGCCGGGGCTCGAACCGGCAACCTTACGATTACAAGATGAACTGCCAACTCTTGAGCCACGATCGCCAAGTACTGAAGCAACAACTTACAGACACCTGCACTCGTTCCTGCTTACTTTAACCGCTGAGTACTATAAATGATACAGATGAGTCAGAAGTAATAAGCCTGTATTAAAAATGTGAGGGGTAGAAAGTGCAGATATTTATGGAGTAATATATGGAGTAAAAGTAAAAAGTTGTCAGAAAAATAAATACTCAAGTAAAGTCCAGATACCTGAAAATTCTACTTTAGTACAGTAACAAAGTGTTTTTACTCACTTTCAGATCAGGTTTTAGTTATTTTTTACGTTAACATAGCTAAACAAAGACAGTGACCATGTAAAATTAATGTGGTATCATGGCCACTGTGAACATGTAAACATGTGAACCAAAGTACAGTCTCAACTTGGCTAACACTGAGTATACCAGAAGAAGGCAGCTGCTGTAGCCTGACCTCTAGTGCAGAGCTTTGATGTTGAAACACACTATAAAAAGAGTCAGCCATCACTGACACCCATCCGAAACAATGAGAACGAGCTTAGCAAGCAGCTTTGTCCTGCTTTGGCTTGTGTTTGTGTTTGCAGAGGTGTTTCAGTGGAACAATGTGCATCCCAAAATGAAACGATGGGCTGAAATTTCAGGCGTTTGATTTGTGTTTTGCAGCATTGTGTTTGCAAGGCATATATGTAGGCCAGTCGGCTCAGAGTACCAAAATGACGAACGATTCTTGTGTGTTAGTGTGGCTCTTGCTTTTAGAGGGAAAGTGCTGTGGGTCTGTTAGGTTGTTGCAGTTCCATCTCTTCTTTTTGATCATTTGGCAGACCTTTGCATTACTCGAGTGACAAATCCAACCTCTTTTTTTGTTTTTAACTGCATTCATCTTGTGCTTCAGAGGCAAAGTTGTGTGAGTAATTTAACGTTGAATAAAATAAATTTTGTTAAGAAAAGTACAAAATAAATACATCAGATAATATAAATTTACTTGATTATTATTTATTATTAAAACAATCAAAGATGTTCGCATGTCAGCTTATCTGCTAGCAATGGGTGCTTATGGGTGGGATGGTATGCCGATCAACTGATTGTCTCGTTGTCACAAAAACCTGATGCAACTTTCAGGATCTAAACAAGATCCAGTCCAAATTTTAGATTGATGTTTTCCTAGTATGGACAACATGGAAGCTCAGCGTCCCATCAGCAAATCCTTTTAGTGCTCAGCTCTCACGCTTTAATAGACAAAGCAAAACCTCTTAAGACCAACAACTGATGGCAAACCTTTATTACAGGTAACAAGCTGAAGCAGTTTGAGTCATGTAGGTCACACCGTCAGTTGGAATGATCTGTTTAGAGTCTGGAACATTTGGTGTTTTGCTTGTTGTTGAGGATGTGGTACACCACCAATGTAGCTGAGCCATAAGAGACATGCTTATTAATGCTTTACTGTCAGTCATGCCTCCTTTCATGTCCGTGTGGCACTTGGTGAAAATCCCGGCAGCACTGGAGCATCGTTTTTCTCCTGAAGTAAAAAGAACAAAAGGAGGAATTGAAGAGGAGAGACTGAAGATCACAGCTGATCACAGCTGAGTAGAAATAAATACAGATTGTGATCTGAGGCAGTCATCTGTAGCTTTGTTTGGCAAATTTACTGACTGTTAGTTAACTGTTGCAATGCTGCAGACAGCACATACATATGTAGAAGATGATCAGCATGCTACGTATAACATAGCCACCCCAGTTGAAAACAATTGTTTTCTTTTAAATTGCAGTTATTAGAGGGCTTAAGTTAAGTTAAGCACAAGAAACAAAACATTATCTTTTTAAGTTAAGCTTCTGAAGTGGTTTACCCAACAGAATGCCAAGCTCTTTAACTGAAACGAGTTTTTAAATGCAGAAATCAAATTTTTGTTGTTATCAACAAATTTTTAAATTACCTGTTTTAAAAAACACCCTTGGAAAAACTGTAAAGCTAATCATGATGTTTCGATTAAGATGTCAAATTACAGTGATAGTTTTAGTGGTTGAGGTTGATTCATTTTTGTCTTCTCAGGCAAACCTGAGAGCTTAAAATAGTATGAGCACAATGGTATAAAACAAGTGTTCATTTCGTTATATAATGAATGAAAAAACTATAATTCTTAGTTTTAAACAGATTTTAAGACAGAGCTCTGACTTCTTGTTTTGTTTATAAGTAAAATACATAAAATTGTTAACCACTGTAAATAACAATGGGCGAAGCGTGACGTGCATAGAATAGTCAGGTCAGCTATGACTGAGCAGTTGCTATTCATGTGGAAGGGTTTAGTCTAATAAGGACTGCAATCCACGGTAAAGCCAGTCCTTGATTCGATGAAGCAGCTTTAGATTAAAGGTTATATTTTTGATTTTGTAACCAGACGTAAATGTATTCCTCTGCAAGTCATTCAGCAACCCACATGTGCAAACACGAGCGCCAGCATCAAAGCGGCCAGGCTTGATTTCTCATTTAATCTGTTTCAATAGAGGCTTAATAATTTAAAGTAGCACCATAATACTGCATATAGGCACCAATGGTTTCTGTGCAATGGTTACAGAAAGGATGGCTAGAATTTTACTGAAACCTATTACAAGCAGATTAAAGGCTTACACTATGCTTTTCTTGCTTTAACTGGAGAGACATGACTTACTCCTGTATAGAAATCCATTCTATGTCAGCTTTATTGATTATGACTCGAGAGATTAGTGTGTCCCTATGCTTGGATAATTACAGCACTGGACTGTCTCAAGGAAGACGCCACAAAAAGATACAGTGGTGAAGAAGTAATTGGCTTAAAGGAACATTGTATCATATATTTTGTTTTTCATTCACTGGAGAAACAAAGTATCATCCATTGAAAGGACTATATCATGTCTACTGTAAGAGGAGCTTTTGAGGTTGTGGATTAGAAGAAAAGAGAATTGCAAAGGTATGACTTGAGATTATCTCAGATCCAGGGACTGGACCTCAACAAGTGGGAAGAGTGATCTGTAGCTGTGCTGCCTCTGACAAGTTGATGCTCGAGGCTGCTCACTGATGTCACTTCATTGATGTCAAGAGTTACCAAAATATAACACCACTGATGTTTCAGAGCTGATGCCACGGCCGATTAGAGCTTGACTGAAAGACAACAAACACATATGGGCAGACCTTAGCTTTTATACCAAGTGTCTTAAAACTACAAGCAGAATGCTTAAACCTGAGCTGTTTCCTTGTTTTGTAATCAAAGAATTGGTAAAAGCAGAATCTGTCTGCAATTAGTGCAAACATTTCTTGTCCACAAATAAAAGGTGGCAGGTTTTCAAATAATAGGCTCATTTGTTAAATGGTGAGATTGCATGGCTTTGAAATATGCTCACTGATGTGAATTCTTTGCTCTATTTCAACTATGTAAGTAAGGGTGTACTCACACTAGGTAATCTGTACCACGCCTGAGCACATTTGACCCCCAAGGGCCATTCGCTTTTACTAGTGCGATCTCAGCGTACCGTACAGTTAGGAAAAGCTTGTCTACTTGGACAGGCCAGCCCAGGCGTGGTGGTTCAGTTGTACTCGAGCGTAGTACACAGTGTGTGACAGATAACCATGCCCAAGCAGGGAGCTCATGCACTTCCTCGACAGCTGCCTACAAGAAAATCACTGTGTTAAGTAATTAACAAATCTATAAAGCATGTGAGAGGACAGCATGTTGCCGTTTCCAAAAGTGGCCCTATTTAAGCAACAAAATTCATAAAATGAACCCCATCGTGCCCTCCAGGACTGGATCGTTAAGCACAGTGTTAGTGCAGGTCAGCAGGGAAGTGGAGAGGAGGGACAGTCATGGCAACTATTATTTTTGTGTGTGTGCATGTATATGTGTGTGTGTGTATGTGTGTGTGTGTGTGTGTGTGTGTTTGAGAGGGAGACAAAGAGGGGGAGAAACAGATTAAGAAAGAAGGCGCTAACAGAGAATATACAGGGAATATTAAAAAAAACTCAGCTTCCTCTGAGTTAACTAATGAGGCTATTGAGTTCCACAAATATCACAAAATCCACTTTTCCTTTTCTTTTTTTAATAACAACAGCTGTTAGTAATTGTCTTGCCATGCAGAAGATGTTCTTTGAAATCCGTCATTTATCATTTTCTGCAGAAAAGCTGAACTTTAAACCAGTCTCTAAGTTTAACTGTGGGTCCTCTATCTTAAACAAGATATTCTCTCTGTATAGTTTCTGTGCCATTTCCATTTTCAGAGTGCTTTGTCATAAGCTGTTTTCATATACTCACTACAACCCTTAACTCAGATATTAGCAGAGTGGCTGCATATGAGAATGCAACTATGTCAGGTGTTTCAGTCACACCTGACACTAAACTGACTTTAACCTACCTAGTACAAAGGGCTGATGTCCGTTTGGGCTCATGTGAGACCTGAGCAGGTAACTTTGTGGATGATTCACGTATCCTACCTTCTTCATGCTATATACCTCTCGCCTAAACCAGAGTATTTCCAGGGATGAGAACAGGACAGTTTCCTGTGCTACGTGTGACAAAGGGCAGCTTTAAAAACAACACCTGATCTTTATTGTTCCAACATTATTCCAGAGCTAATATGCGAAACGGCAGATACCATCAGTACTGTTTTCTACTTCCTTTCATACATTTTGCTAATTTTTGCTTTTTAAAAAAAAATAAAAAATAATCACTTCAGGCTCAAGAATACTGTTTAAACCCCTCAGCAGCACATATGTACTTGCCTGCACTGTAGCAGACATCGGGGAGTGATGTACAAAAATTAATGAAACCACCTCTACTATGACTAAGGATATGAAAAGCTGCTTTGTGCTTTCGGGTTGTTTCTACCACTGGTGCTTTCTCCAAGAAACAAAATTGTTTTGATGAGCGATTTCAACTCTGCTCAGAATATTAATGCTACGCTGTGTGTTTTATTTTAGTTAATATATCCTCCTGGTAAAGCTCCAGATTCATTTAAAAGATTCAGTATGATGAAGTTTAATAAAATTGCTGTGGTGGTTCTCTCGTGCATATAGAAAATCCAAATTGCCAGAGAGGCTTTTAACTGTAAATCATTAAACTCCATTCATTTAGTTAGATCACTTATACCTGCCAGAAGCAACAATCTCTTTGCACAAGTGACCCCTATACAATGTTTAGTGGACATAATTGGTGGCAATGCACAACCACAACAATTTAAAACATTAAAATGTCAAAATAGATATACACTGAATAGCCAATGGCCACCAGGCACATCTGTTCAGCTACTCATTAAGCTAAATATCTGATGAGCCAGGTACATGGCAGCAGCTCAGTGTATTTATGTGTGTGGACATGGTCAAGGTGACCTGCTGAAGTTCAACCTTAGCATTAAAATGGGGGAGATATGATTTAAGTGACTTTGAACATGGTATGGTTGTTGGTCCCAAACAGTCTGGTCTGAGTATTTCAGAAACTGCTGATCTGCTTAGATTTTCCTCCATAACCCTCTCCAGGCTTCATGGACAATGGCTCAAAAGTGAGAAAATATCCAGTGAGCTGCAACTTTCTGGGTGAAAATGATGCCACAGATCAGAGAACAATGGTCAGACTGCTTCATGCTAATAGAAAGGCTACAGTTAGAACAGGTTCACCAAAATTGGACATGAGAAGACTGGAAAAAAAACTTTACCTGGTCTGATTTCTGCTGCAACACTGGGTGATCAGAATTTAGCATAAAGAACACAAAAGCATGGATCCAAACTGCCCTGTATCAGTGGCTCAGGCTTTTGATGGTTCATTTGTTTTGGCATATTTTGGGTTCCTTTGTACCAACTGAACATGTTTGAAACACTGCAGATGCCTGAGTATTGTTGGTGGCTATAACCATTCCCTTTTGGCCATCTTGTGATGACTGCTTCTAACGGGATAAAATATTGCATGTGTCTGTAGGGAAAATAACATATTATCTAAAGTTTCTAAAAGTTGAAAAGTTACTGCATTTTCCAAGAGTCTATCGCATAAAACGTAAAATTCAGCATCCCATATTTTAGTGCACGTTATATCAACCCACCAACTTATGGCTTAAAACCTTTAAGCTACCATTCCAGCTACCATTTTTTGTCTATTTCTTGTGAATTCAGATAAGTGATTCAATTTCTAAGCAGGGAATTTAAAGAAGTATCTTTGCCTAAGCGCCTCTAAAGGTCCTCTAGGGTCCATCTCACATTACAGACTACTACAAAGCTGGCGCTACAGATAACATGCTTATTACCATGACAATGTTCTGTAGTCAGATTTGCAGTCATTCGTTTTAATCATCACAGATCTCATTTTTGCCTTCCTTTGAGCACTTAAAATCTTAGCAGTTGGTAAAAGAAGATTTAACAAAGAAGCCTTGAGAGGGATAGTACTCTAGCTGATAGCTTATCCCATCGCACAACAGCTCGAAACTGAAGATCACAGAGGTTTTCTTTGGATCTCCCTCACCAACAAAATTTCTCCTCCTTTTTAAAAGCCTTTTGAAAATTGAATGCTTTGGTGGGTGTCTCATACAAAATAGGTTTATAGGTCTTATTTTCTGATGATCCTAGGATAACATTGAGAAGTAGCAATGTAATTGAATCATTTGAGGGCTCAGAAGGTTCAAGACGAGGAGCTTCAAAAGATTTTTCTGGGTTTTTACAAGCTGGCAGAAGAACACATTACTCATAAAATATAACAAAATAATCAATTATTCACCAGCAACACTAAAAAAATCAAATAAATATTGAGTAAATATTAATGTAATAAATACCTTAAAAACCACCCTTTAAACTAGTGTTGCCTATTTTGTGAAAGCTAAAATGCAGACACAGAGTACACTCAGTATTTACCACAGTGTTGCTGCCTCCATGTGAATAAGATAAGATAAGATAAGATAAGATAAGATAGAACTTTATTAATCCCTCGGGTGGGTTCCTCTGGGAAATTCGACTTCCAAAAAAAGCACAGCAACGACCGAAGTTACA
>NW_005187463.1:1578763-1602274 GCF_000239375.1 Pundamilia nyererei | reverse complement strand
TATATAAATACAGAGACAAATATAAATAAAATATACAAAGGGGATAAATAGAATAAATAGGAATAAAAAATAAAAATACAAGTGAATTGCACATTTCAAGTATTGAGTCTATTGCACTGTTGACTATTTACAAAAAGTATTGCACAAGGTATTGTACAGTGAGGTGAAGAGGCACTACAGCTTAGATGGTCAGATATAGTTGATTAACTGATCATCAGCAAATGTGAACACCAGTGAGAAAAACTGAACAAGTATGGCTTGTTTGGAATGGCCTCTTCTCTCTAAAAAGAACATGGCAGCACCACTTAGGTTTGGCCAGTTGCATCTGCACAAACTCTAAGACATCTGGAACAATTTCCTTTGGACAGATGAGACTGCAGTGGAGATGTTTGGCCATAATGCATAGCACCACATCTAACCATATAGAGCATAGCATCACAAACACCTAATACCAATTGTCAAACACGGTGGTGGAAGGGTGATGATTTCGGCTTGTTTTGCAGCAACAGGGCCTGGTCACTTTGCTGAGTCGACCATCAACTCCTTTGTATCCCAAAGTATTTTAGAGTTAAATGTGAGGCCATCTCTCCAACAGCTTGGGACAAAACTGGGTGATGCAGCAGGACAGTGATCCTAAGCACAGCAGCAAATCTACAACAGAACCACTTAAAATGAAAAATGACCCATACGAAGTTCAAACTTCAGTGCACTTGAAATGTTGGGGGCCCTAGAAGAGCTGTGCATAACAAATGCCAGCCAATATCAGTGAATGAATGAGTGGGCCAAAATTCCTGTGAGAGACTGATAATCATACAGAAAATAATTACTCTGATCTACTTCAAAGTTATTGTTGATTAAAGTGGGTCTACATGATACCGGTTGGGATTCATGTGCTGCTTTTGCATTCTGCCTTAGATTTTGTTAAGTAAATAATGACACAGGGCAATATGTCTTTAACGACTGTGAGAAAACACCCAGGAACTGTCAGCTATAGATAGGGACTTTACTTTTTTGGTTTTATGCTCCTGAGAAAGCAGTCCAAAATGAACAATAAAAAAAAAAAGAAAACGATTTGAATGTGTTGTTTAAAAATGAATTATAAAGTCAGTCTGCAGCTTCCACTGAATTTTTGCAGTATTAGTGGGGACTTTCTAGTTTTTCAGCATATTCTTATATCCTAATTTCACAAACAATTTCATTAGCCGAAATATCTAAAACGAACTGTGTAATAACTGCCTAGCACTAATCACCAAACACACAAAGTTAGCATCGAACTACTGTACATAATAGAGCATTTAGCTGCTTAAGAGCCAGATATTTCCCTTGGGTGTTGGCAGAGGACGATATTAAAGCGAAAACAATCCTTTTGCATTCAAAAAGTCTTTAGAAATGTGACCGCAAATGAATGCCACTCTTTGTTATTCACTGTAATTATTATTATTTAGCTTTGAAACAAATTGCAATTGGTTCATGCTCACAACAAAAATCAATTATAAACAAATCTTAAAATAATTTAGTGAGAGAAATACAGCGGCTATATTTTCTGAACTGCAGAGGGTGAGCTGCCCTTGATGGAAAAGAAACTGCTTCAGCGTGCGGTGGAATAGCCAGCACAGGGTTGAATATTCATTTTTTTCTGGGTGTTTTAATGAATGATCTGCAGGGTCTTTGAGTGCATTTAGAATCCTTAATATTGTTGCTGCTCTCTAGAAACTAACATAAATGGTGTTGTTCAGTTTTTTATCAAAATTTGTTGAGCTTCTTTTTGTTTATTTGTTTATTTGTTTGTTTGTTTCTTTGTTTGTTTGTTTGTTTTTTACCAGCGTAGAGATACGATCTTGACAGGGTCACTGTGATATTGATCTCTAGGATGCCTTTGCCTCCCTTCTTCCCCTAATAATTATATTGTTAGTGTTAATACTGTTAACATTTAGCATAGAATGTATGTTTGAAGTCTGGCTCAACAGTGGTGCTATGGCTCTCTGCCCCATCCTGCATGAATCCTCAGCAAATCCCATACTAATTCATTTTATGGGTACAGTAAGTTGGAAATAAGTTGGTTCTCAGGCCAGGCAACAGACGCAATCTCTCCTCCCCAATAGGACATGCATGGAGCAACTTTCCCAGGAGGCACCTTGGAGGAATCGTATGTCCAAGCCATCTCAACTGGCCCCTTTCAATGTGGAAGAGCAAACTAATTTCTGCCGATTTTAACTGCACTCTCATTATTCAATCATTACCCAGAGTTTATGACCATAGCTGAGGTGGGTACAGACTGATCCGTAAACTGGCAGCTTTGCTTTTATGCTCTGCTCTTTTCACCACAGCAAGTTAGTACAGAATCTGCAGCATTGCTGACGCTGAGGTTGACTAACTCCTCCTACACCCTACTTTTTTGCTGCAGCAACTACCAGAGCAACACTCCTGGCCTGGCAGTATCTGGTCATCTCTGGAGTCCTACAGGCTAACCAAGCCCAGTATAACTGTTCAGCACGATGGATCCCTTCACCTCAGATGTCCACTCAGTGTTTTGGGAATCACCACCATGACAGGCACCAACCACCTTGGAGCCACAGCTTGGTTCAGCTGCCTCAAGGATGGAGATGTGGAACATTGTCCATTCGAATTCGATGTCACCAGCCTCTATTGTATTCTTTCGAAGTTCTGCATGTTCTCACAGACGTTCAATTCAATTCAATTTTATTTATATAGCGCCAAATCACAACAAAAGTCACCTCAAGGTGCTTTATATTGTACAGTAGATACAGAGAAAAACCCAACAATCACATGACCCCCTATGAGCAAGCACTTTGGTAACAGTGGGAAGGAAAAACTCCCTTTTAACAGGAAGAAACCTCCGGCAGAACCAGGCTCAGGGAGGGGCGGGGCCACCTGCTGTGACCGGTTGGGGTGAGAGAAGGAAGAAAGGATAAAGCCATGCTGTGGAAGAGAGACAGAGATTAATAACAAGTGTGATTCAATGCAGAGAGGTCTATTAAAACATAGTGAGTGAGAAAGGTGACTGGAAAGGAGAATCCCCGGCAGCCTACATCTATTGCAGCATAACTAAGGGAGGATTCAGGGTCACCTGGTCCAGCCCTAACTATATGCTTTAGCAAAAAGGAAAGTTTTAAGCCTAATCTTGAAAGTAGAGATAGCGTCTGTCTCCCGAATCCAAACTGGAAGCTGGTTCCACAGAAGAGGGGCCTGAAAACTGAAGGCTCTCCCTCCCATTCTACTTTTAAATACTCTAGGAACAACAAGTAGTTCTGCAAAGCGAGAGCGAAGTGCTCTAATAGGGTGATATGGTACTACAAGGTCATTAAGATAAGATGGGGCCTGATTATTTAAGACCTTGTATGTGAGGAGCACATTCAATTCTGGACTTAACAGGACGCCAATGAAGGGAAGCCAAAACAGGAGAAATCTGCTCTCTCTTTCTAGTCCCTGTCAGGACTCTTGCTGCAGCATTTTGGATTAACTGAAGGCTTTTCAGCAAGTTTTTTGGACATCCTGATAATAATGAATTACAGTAGTCCAGCCTGGAAGTAATAAATGCATGAACTAGTTTGGCCTCTGCCACACTTCCGGTGAGCCCTCACCATATGCTTGGGTGCAAAAAGCCTGTCCAGCATCCCCTGCCATACTTACACAACCCCTATATCGCAGCTTGACTTTTAAGCAGCTTTTAATTTGAGAGTTAGCCATTGTGATGGGGGAGATTTAAATAGCTATGTGTGATAGAGCTTCAATTATTTTTCTTTTTGTCTTGATATGAGTAACGTTTTGCTCTGAAATACAATCAAAAACTTAATATACTAAATATACTTTTACTTGTGGTCTATTCTTTCATAGTTTTGATGCCCTACACACAAACAGAAACTCCTATTAGAGAATGATTGATTGATTGATCTGAACATACATTCTTACATTAGATTAATTATTTGCCCTTCTATGAGACTAGATAAAAATATGAACTAGACTTCTCTATCCCTAGTTTGTGCATTGTTAACTGTACAGTGATGTTACTGTTTTACTGCAAAACCACTAATAATATCTTATAAATTTGCATGACTCCCCCTGACTTATATAAGCTGACACTTTTGGTAGGAATTCATTAGCATGCTTGTTACTCTCTTTCATCTGGTGTTAAAAAGAAAACACAGCTAATTATACTGGTGATAGGATTTTTCAGGATGGTGTAATTTCCCACCTTTTTTCTTTTTTCTTTTTAAACTCAGTAATGGCGTAACTCTGAAATGTCCAAGAAAATTTTCAGAGAATAATTAAAGACTACCCATGGAGGGAGAAAATGTATCTGTGATTAGTTCCCATAATGAAAATCCAACTCGCTGAATGCAGTCTTGGCAGGATAGTGCCTAAAATTTCTGTCAGCAACACATTTCAGTCCATTTGATCCAATTTAATTTAGCCTCTTAACAGCAGCAAAGATTTCACATCATTACATTTCACATTCTGCTCGCAGTTCAGCCTTTTGGAAGAATGTCATTTGTCTTCATGGCTAGTAGTTTTAAAAACACCTTTATGAAATTGCGTTTAGTTCAATTCAAAGTTAGTTCAGCTGGCTTTTAAAACTTATAACAGTACATTGTGATGCAAAAAGTACTCGATTTGCACGTACTTTATGTTTCTTGATGTTGTTACCTGCTGATTTCTTAGAGAAACCTATTAATCTTTTTCTCAGTAGGGAAGCTAAAAAATATGTAGAAGCATATGAAACTCTTCCCTTCAACAGATGGTTAATAGATGAAATCAAAAAGACAAGACTGCGTATTTGGTTTTCTAATGTAAGTTCTTTAAAGTGCCTTCTCCCATCTAGTTGACATTTCAAACAGTATGTTCACAGAATGCTCTTCCAAATCGGTAAATACAGAAACCAGAAAGACTTGATGCATCATATTTAATTTCGAACCTGCAATCATTTGACTCATCCTCAAGTCATAAGCATACCAAGTAAACACTAATCCTCTGTGTGCATATGCTGCACAATGGCTTCTTCCTGCCTACTATGAAGGGATAATAAAAGCACAGGTAAAGATGTTCCAGGTTTACTTTCTTTCATAGTAAACCTATCAAAACTATGTTCACGTACAGCTTATTTGCTAAGCTGTTGTGCAGAACTGGAAAGTATTTCCCTTGCTCTTTTTCCTTGCATACGTCAAGCAAGGCACCTGTCATTCAGAAGGTAGAGCAGGTTGTCAACTAACTGGAAGGTTCTTGGTCTGTATTGAGCAAGATGGTGAACCCTGAGTTGCTCTTGATACAGTGTAAGATAGAAAGCACTTAGATATACACAAATGTGCTTGTGTGAATGGGTGAAAAAGGCTTTTAGTATAAAGTTATTTGAAAAGTGCTTTAGAACAACTAGTTCATTAACCAAGTTGTGAAAAACAGGAAGCTTAGCTTGGTTTCAGTCTGTTGTGTTGTCTCTTGGTTAGAAATCCAGAAATTTACATTCTTGTATTCTAACACAGTGACAATCCAAGAGGGAAAGAAAATGGTGTCAATCCCACAGTTTCATTGAGCAGACAAAGCACTTCTGGTGAGTCACTATGTTGCTAGTATGGTTCTGACCAATCAGAACATGAACACAGGACCTCTGAAGTTGTCTGTGTAGGTTCTTAACCATCCAAGTCATGGTAGTCTAAGGAGCTTGGAAAGAAATCATCAGGACTTCTTTAAGTTTCTTGAAGAAATTTTATCACTCATCTGAGAAGCTTCTTCAATTCTAAAACCAAATGGTGGAGAGTCACTCTAGTTGGTGAGTGGATGTTAAATACCTGAGACTCCACCATTTCCTTTTGTCTTTTATGTTCTTCAAGCTGGTCTGCAGTAGGGCTGTCACGATTTCGTCAACTATCGAAATCATCAATGGCTAATTTAATAGTCGACGCGTTGTTTCAAGCTTTGTAAGATCCTGAAAGATGCAGGAATAAGTAGGATTTCGAATAGGATTTGAGAGTGTAATAACGGAGTGAAACAGAAGATGGCAGCAATGCATCTACAAGGACGCCAGCTGCCGTTAAACGCCAGAGAAAAAAAAGGAAGCAGTTTTCGGTATCGTAGCTGTGTCCAAATTCAGGGGCCGCATCTTTCAGAGGCCGCATTTATAGTCCGATTACCTGACAGTGACACGATGAAGGTTGTCCCAATTTGAAGACTGCTCCAAATGCATCCTTCATTTCCCAGAATTTGAAGAATTCAAATGGGTCAGGTGTATCCTTCGTGGCCCAACCTGTCCCAAAATTCGAAGCGCGGCCCAGTCAATTCCAGTTTCCAACAATCACGGCAGCTACTTAGTTTCAATATTACTCTTATTACTCTTTCTGGATAACGAAATAAACTTTTAAGATATTTTTAGGTGAGAATGTAGCTCTGTAAACTTCAAATATCTGCTTGGTTTATGAAGACATCACATATTTGCAAAAGTGCTCTGGTGTTTTCGGAGAGATAAATGGCCTGTATTTGTATAGCGCTTTACTAGTCCCTTTACACATCCAGTCATCCACCCATTCACCCATTCACACACACATTGGTGATGGCAAGCTACATTGTAGCCACAGCCGCCCTGGGGCGCACTGACAGAGGCGAGGCTGCCGGACACTGGCGCCACTGGGCTCTCTGACCACCACCAGTAGGCAGCAGGTGAAGTGTCTTGCCCAAGGACACAACGACCGAGACTGTCCAAGCCGGGGCTCTAACCGGAAACCTTCCGATTACAGGGCAAACTCCCAACTCTTGAGCCACGATCGCCCACGTTTTCGGAGAGATCTTTTACCCACCAGCCTGATAGCTAACCGGGAGGTTGAGGCTCACTAGAACTGGCAAGAACAGCGAACTCCCGGCACATAGTTTTACTCAGGTTAAACATGATATATAATCAGATTCAGAATACTTTATTGATCCCTAGGGGAAATTATGTAAGTCACTTAGATAACTTAAAAAGGTTATTGTTTGCCTTTTTTCAGTGTTTTATTTGTTCCTGAGTTCCTGGTTTGCCTGAGATTAAAGTTATACTTTTCACACAGCTGAATAAACGTCAAACAGAAAACTGATTAAAGTGTGTGATGGTAGATAATTTACTCCAATGTTGTGTTATACATTAGCAAGTGAGCAGCAGACGGCTGAGTTTATTAAACTCCATCGAGACAGCTGGAGACGCAAATCTGAAGGTTAGACTGTCCAGTTTCACAGCCTCACACTTCCAGCCTTCTCAGTCTTTGAAGGACCCGGTCCACCTAGACAGCTAAGGCCTACGTAGGCCGAAGGATGCGGCCTATGAATTGGGACATAGTAGAAGACTTGTTCAAATGCTTCCTCCTTTTCCCCAGATTTGAAGGATGGGCCGGGTGTATCCTTCCTGGCCCAACCTATCCCAGAATTCATAACAGAAAACTGATTAAACAGAAATTGGAATGTATGTGCTCGGTCTGCAACAACATTTGGGTAGGCGGTAGAGTGATCTATTGAATGCCTGGGCCTAAGGACTTCTTAAAGATAGTGACATTCTATAGCTTCATCTTAGAAGACAGTGTTAGTATTTTCATCAATCAGTATAAATACCACTATCTTGGATCGCCCCCACTGACATGACTGCTGTGGCTACCACATCCAATTCCACCGGTCAAACCTCCGACGGGCCCACTCCTGCTAAACAGGTGAAAATAGACTTAAGAGCAACAGGACTTGAATGTTGCATATAACTTACATGCATAACATATAAAACAATTTTTAAGAAGATACTTTTTCATTTGATTCAATTTCATATGATGGATTATGCAGAAAAATAGAATTGGGCTGAAAGGTCTATTGCTTTATAATGTATTCAGCTATGGTGTATCATATTTTTAAAAAGTAACTCGGTAATAAAGTAACTAATTAATATTGAAAGTAAGTAATCAGCAAAGTAATTGGATTACATTCTTGGAGAAGTAATCAGTAATTAGTAACTAATTACTATTTTCAAGTAACTTGACCAAAACTGGTTATTTCGCTATGCAGAAAATGTTCAGGTTGGACTTACGAACATGAGACTAACAGCAAAGCATCAGCGTTCCCTAAAGCTTGCTAGATTTGAGTCACATCAGGCTGTTTAATTACTCAAAAAATTCAAATGAAGACTGAAGTCCACTTCATTCAATTTTTTTAGTTTACTATTTAAATAGCCATGCAGGTAATTACCCCTTTAGGGAAAAACTTTGCTATCGGTAATAAAATATGGGTGATACATTCCTTCTAGGCCACAGCTTGTACGTTAGAAGTAGGAAAAAAAAAATCCACTGATTAAATACTGGATCATTTTTGACAGTGGTGGTGCTGTAAGCAATTAAATTCTGAATTTAAATATGTCAGAGGGCATTCAAAGGTGATATGGAAAAGTCTGACATGACACGTCTATTGTTGAAAATAAGAGCTTCTTTATATATATATATTTTAAATCCTGACTTTGAACATGTTAAAAAATGTTAGGACAGGACTATGTTTGCCACTGTGTTGCATCAGTATTTCTTTTAACAGCACTCTCATGAATATAGGGATTGAGGAGACCTTTAGCTGCAGTTTTGAAAGCATCTTTGCTTCAGAATTTTAGCTGTTCAATAGTTCAGGGTCTACCTTGTCATCTCTTGGTTTTATGATGTGCCAATTAGTGATTAATGACAAATTGGATTATACGCTTGCATGTTTAGTACAGGAATGAGTTTGTTACATTGAAAGCAGAAATATTCAAAAATATTTAGCTAATATAATAATTAATAAATAATAAATAATAATAAATAATAAAATAATTAGCTAAATATTTAGCTTTTTCTCCAGTTGCAATTTTCTTTGTGGTGTTCGAGAATCCACAGTCTATGAGAGATAGCTGTCAGATTTTCAGGCTGCAGTGTGAAGCAAATTTCTTCAGGTAAAATTTGAAATATTGACTGGTTAGAACACAGAACAGTTTTTCTACATCCTCTTAATTTAAGTTTTTTTCATAACAGCTCAGCTGATCACTGTGCCAGACTATATCAGCATCATTTGACAAATCTTATATAGGGTGCTGCAATTTACCCAGCCCACAGCTGCACATCTGCAAGCTGCTTTCCAACCCACCTGCACCCAGACTCCTCTTTTTCCTTTTATTTTTGAGGTAATTACTGCTAAATCTGTTTTCACTAATGCCGGCTTTGTTCTGCCTGAGGTCTCTCTGCTCTGTGCCTTATGCTTTCACATATGTGTGTTGACGTCCCAGAACAGGCAGATGCTGCAAAGCATAAATGACAACAGATGGAATTAGTCCTTTTTTGATGATCTTATTTAAATTATATTATGTACCAAAGATAATGCAGTCACCAAATTATTCAAATTAACACGTTAAAATATAAAATAAGCAAATAAATTGAATTTCTTTTTTTAATTTTATATTTTGACCTAGTTCTTTAATTGTTCAATGAAACAGAGTGATAAAGTGATTTACAAGTCATTACATTGTTTTTTGTTGTCTTTTTTTGACAACTTATACAGCACCCCAGGTTTTCAAAAACCTGATTAATATAATTGAATGAGCAAAGGAATTATATTTTGGAATTAAAAATGTGCTACACGTTGGATCCAAATGCTAGACACAAAGAAAGGATTGTTAAGAGGGGTTAAAATGGGATTTTGTAGGTGGTGGAACGTAGCAGTGTAGCAAAGGGCTGCAAAATAATTACTTAGAGCTCTAGATGTCTGTGATTCATAATCTAACTTAACAGTGAGCCTGGAAACCATGCTCTGCACCAGTGCAGCACCATGCATTACTGTAAACTTAACAACAAAGATGCAAAGTAATCATTCTAACTAGACTCTTTTGGAATAGTTTTGGAAAACTATTTCTCTCCCTTCTCTTTTTCCATCTACGTGAGTTATTGCACAGTAACATTTTTTTTTCGACCAGAAAATCCAGCTAGCTAGTTGCTGAAGTACCACAGCTATATTGATTCCGCATGCAGAATCAAAAGAAAAATAAAAGGATACTTCAAGGGTAAAATTGGGATTGTGGGATGACAGCACCTGGAAGCAATACCAAGAAAAATTAACTTGCTTGATTATTTTTTCAATAGCAATTAGATTTAATTAATGCTGGAAGACAGTTTTGTATCTATCTGGCACACCCTGGTCTTTAGTCATTGCAATTCATGATTAGGGGAGAGGCTGAAGGCAAATTTGGAGAATCCAGTAGTAACAGAAATAAGGAGGGTTATAGAGGCTGGAGGTGGTGTGGGTGAGGAGTGAGGTAAAAAAAACAACCCCACTTCAGGCTGTGGAAGCTTAAAGTGGTTTGCAGGTGGGCATGGAAACGCCACAGAGGCAGGTGAGGATCCTGGAGCATGAGAGAGAGGTTAGAAATAACTAACACTAGGACTGGAAAATCAATAGAAGCAATATATGCCTTGAGTTTGTTACCACTGTGGTTTAAACTAAAATCTGGCAGAGAGTAGATGGAGGATCTGGGCACATATACCCCTCGCAGATGAGTGGGTAAGCTGAGCGGCTCAGTGGGCTGATTATGGTGTACAAGATGGGCAGAGCTAGGACAAGACTAACGGGACCATAATCACACTGGGAAGAAGAAAACACAAGGATATACTAGGGTGTCTTCCAGGACAGGCTGTGGGATAAGGTCACTTTAACATGATGATGAGCAGATAGCAGAGCTGTGAAGAATATAAAGCCAAAAAACTGACCAAATGTATCATAGAAATGTTGTTTTTTCTTCCAGTAGTTAATACGAAACTTGTAAACTAGATTGTTTCATAGGTTTCCTGTTTTTAAGGTTTGAGGCTACAAAACTATTTAAGGCAGTAAAAAGAGTATACATACATAAGTCATGCACTTAAATAAAGTCACGTGTTTCTGATGTCACATTTTTTTCTGAGATTCATATGACTTCAGTAGGCTTATGAAGACAGTAAGTGTTCTGCATTCGGCACCAGGGAGTTCTTCTATGCTCCCATGTGGAGAGGCTTAGGGAGCTGCCTAGGATAGCATGAAAGACAGAAACAGCTGCTTTTATCCACACAAGGCTGCGACATGAACTCAGGAGGGCTTTTTTTTCTTCTTCGTGCCTCATTGCCTGCCTCTGCATCTCCAAGTCTGTAGTGGCTGAAGGGTCTGAGGAGGCCCAGAAAGTCCCTGATGAGCGAGGGAATAATCTCTGTATATGAAAGCAGCAGCTACTTTCCTCAAATCCCATTTCACAGTGCAAAAAAATGAATATTCTTTGCAAAAGAAGAAAAGACACTTAATGCAGCTCGACAGGCGTAGCATCCAGCGTGAGTCTAACATTGCGAGCACACCTTGAGGATTCGGATAATGCCACATGTTTTACCTGTTTCCCCCAGCAGCATGTCAGAAGACAATGGATGCCTCTTTTCACTCAGAGCCTACTGTCAGCTCTTTATGTAGAGAATTTGAACCAGTTTTTATGGTTTTCCGATTTTGTCTGGTGCTATGAATTAAGGCGCAAATGCCATTAGCTGTCATTTGAATATGAATATGTTTAATTCTCTGACCCTGAAGGTCAGCTGAGGACCTGCTTTTTCTATGTGCCGAAAGATTTGAAGCAATCCATCAGTGGCGACATTCTGCCGTGTTTTTTCAAGCTTTTAATCACCAAGTGTGATGAAATGCTTTGTAGTATTGGCTTGATTAATAGTACGAGAAAAGAAACTACGTAGTAACATGACATTGAGTCTGTGGTACTGAATGACAAATGGATAAAGTCGTCCCATGAAAATGTATTAAAGAAATCATTTCAATGGAGCTGCATCCTCGCCTCGTCAAATCCCACTTAGCGCAGCCGATTTGTAGATAAATGAGGAATGAAGAATCCAATTGCTCCCTCTGCAAGTACAGAACACACATGTTGTTCTTCTTTGTGAGGCCTGAGCGATGTGGCACACCGATGGCCTTAGGGATTTCGGCAGCAGAGACGATGCCAACTGAGGGAGTCTGGGGAACAAGGAAGGGCATGAATCAATGAAATAAGAGTGAGACGCGTGTTTTTGAGTTGAGCATACTGCGGAGTGGGTGGGAGGATGGGAAAAAAAAGAATGAGAGGGGGGTCCACAGTGTATGTTACTCAGCTCTCTGCAGGGGTTATGTTCAACTGAATTAATCTGTTGTGAAATGTGCAAGTACTGCCTGGACTGATGCCTTGTGTGCCGCGGAGATGGGGAAGAAGAGAAAGAGGATGGGTGGGGAGAACTGTGGGGAGGCTCACTCATGAAACAGGATCTGAAAAGATGAAATCACCCACAGGGTGGAAGAGGCCCTCATTCCAAACCACCCTGCTATCCATGCATTACTGAATCCATACCACTGGCACACATTAATAAGAAAATATGTCATGGTGGTGGCAACAGGAACAAATCAGGAACCTACTAAAAATGAATTAACCAGCTATCTTGAGGACATTTTGGGTGGTATAGTATTAACACTAAGCAAGTCCAACGTTTACTGTAACGACTGCAAGTGGATAGGTAGGCGGGGTGGGCGTTCCCTGAAATGAATTGCCAATGCCAAGCTGCAGCAATCTGTAAGATACAGTAGTGGCTCTGTCATGATTTAGGGTAACATTTTAGCCACTGGTGTTGGTTATCTTGTAAAAATTGATGGAATTATGAACGCATAGAAGTAGTGTCACATTTTTAACCACGATACAATACTATCTGGACAATATGTGGTTGGAGGCAGGTGACGATATTCTGAAACACACTGACAGCGCAGTAAAAGCGTACCTGGACAGAAAAACACATACACACACACTATCAGTCATGGATTGGCCTCCCCAGAGCCCGGGCCTCAACATTGTTGAGGTAGTGTGGGATCATCTTGACAGAGAGCAGATCAAAAGGAAGCCAACATTCAAAGAAGAGCTTTGAATGTCCTTCAAGGAACTTTCAAAACTAAGAACTGAGGGTCTATGAGCTACAGATACAGGGAGGGTGAGGATTGTCAGTGCCACAATCCACGATGAAACGTGAAGCATCCGTGAATACATCAGGAAGAGGCCCTCTGAGATAAGCTGCTCCAAGAATGCCTCAGGCGATGAAGATAGATGAGTGATGAGGAGCAGGAGACACTATTATGGACAACCAAGCCGGCATGGGATGTATCATTGACAAATAGAGGAATTGGCTGACACCAAGCAATCCTACTGGTAGGAAAGACCATTTTAAAGGACAGTAAAGAGGCTCTGAACATAACAGTGCAAAAACAGACCCTATAAGCACCGGATCCATAAAGGCAGAAATCTACCACAGCTAACAGGACCGGAGACACATTGTAGCTGGATGTAACATGCAAGCTGGGAGAATGAACACTAATTTGTGCCCCATATGAACAACATGTCCCCAAGTTCTGATAGAAGACGCCCCCGAAGGTGGTTGAGAACAACAGGGCTAAAGGTTAGGTCTGAGTTCCAGACAGATAAGGAGCTGCTGGGCAACCAACCAGACATAGTGGTTGCAAAGAGCAGAAGACAGTAGTTGTGATAGATGTAATCTATGCAATCTATACAATCTCAGTGGATAGTAACATCAGGAAGAAGGTGCATGAGATAATAGAGAAGTATTAGGGACTGGAGCAGATGTGGAAGGTAAAGTCCAAAGTGGACTCAGTGGTAGTAGGAGCATTAGGAGCTATAACCCTGAAACTGGAATTGTGACTCCAGCAGACATAAAGCACAACAATCGGAGGTCTCTGCCCAGAAGAAACTCGCTGGTCTCTGGTGATGCACTGACTTGCTTAAGTCATAAAGATACAGTTAGGTCCATAAACATTGGGACAGCGACAGCTTTTTTCTAATTTTGTTCTGTACATTACCACAATTAATTTTAAATGAGACAACTCACATGCAGTTGAAGTGCAGACTTTCAGCTTAATTCAGGGGGTTGAACAAAATAATTGCATAAAACTAAGGAACTAAAGCATTTTTAAACACAATGTCTTCATTTAAGGGGCTCAAAAGTAAGTGGATAAATTAAATAACGGAAATTAAAATGTTCATTTCTAATACTTGGTTGAAAACCCTTTTGCTGCTAATGACAGCCTGTTTTGAACTCATGGATATCACCAGATGCTGGGTTTCCTCCTTTTTAATGCTCTGCCAGGCCTTTGCTGCTTCTGTCCAAAGTTTAGTCTTCGGCAGCTGAAATGCTCAATTGGGTTAAGATCAGGTGTCTGGCTTGGCCGTTCAAAGATATTCCACTTCTTTGCTTTAGTAAACTCCTGGGTTGCTTTGGCTGTATGTTTTGGGCCATTGTGCATCTGTATTTTGAAACACCACCAGTATGTCTCTGAACACCTCAGAATTCATTCGGCTCCTTCTGTCCTGTGTCGCATCATTCGGCTAGAGGTTGAGCTTGGTTTCGTCTGTCCAAAGAATGTTGTTCAAGAGCTTTGCAGGCTTGTTTTTGATGTTTTTTAGTGAAGTCCAATCTAGCCTTTCTGTTCTTGAGGCTTATGGGTGGCTTGGACCTTGCAGTCAACACTCTATATTTACTGTCATTATGTCTTCTTGTAGACTTGGATATCGATACGCCCATCCTACTGGAGAGGGTTGTTTACTTGGTTACATGTTGTGAAGGGGTTTCTCTTCACCATGAAAACGGTTCTGTGATTAATCCAACACTGTTGTCTTCCGTGGACGTCCAGGTCTTTGTGCATTGCTCAGTTCACCAGTGCTTTCTTTTTTCTTTGTCAGGATGTACCAAACTGTAGATTTTGCCACTCCTATTGGCAGTATTGTAGTAATTTCTCAAATGTTTTTTCACTGAATAATAATGTCACAATAATATCACTGAATAATCATAAAAACCCTTTCAATACTATATAAGCACAGTTTCCAGTTTTTGCTTTTTCCCACAGAAATGCCATGAAAATGTCATGCTCACTTTGTCGTTACTTTCACTTGATATCTGACCAGCAGTTAGTTTAAGGAGGCGACACATTTTGAAAGCAATTTTCTGTTTGGAACTTGATTTTTTTTTTTTTTTTTGAAACATTAGAAGGTCATATTGTGGTTGCAATATGTAGGTTAATTGTGTTCGTCATGGTGTGACTCAGTCAGATTTGTTAATGCTGTGAGAGGGAGATAGGCAGAGAGATGAGGAGGGGAATAAAGAAATACGACTGAGAGAATAAGCAAACCAAAGCTGCTCTCATTACTGAGAACAGCAGCAGATTTTGATCATGACAAACAAGGACGGGCTGAACATTGCTTCCTCCTCTCGCTTTCCTTTCCACCAACTTCACAGAGGCAAGACATGATCATTTGTGACTGGCCAATTAGCACATTAGAAGGTGTTGTTTAGATTCATAGTGTCATGTGTCGGTGCTGATAATGTCGTCGCTAGGTGTGTCATGACAGATAAAGCCCTCAGAAATCAGCTGCTCACATGCAGTATTGATACTCATGTTGACATCCCTGAGTGAGCAGCTGAAGCGGTAACCTGCTTTTAGATACCACTGTCAGTGTCCATTACTTTGGTGCTTTTGCACTTCACTTTTCCATAAAGCACTTCTCCGTCGAACAGTGTTCTTTGAAATTCTCCATTCTTTTCTTGCTCTAACATTTATTCACTATGCTGAGTAATTTAATACCTTTTTATGAAGGAGTTTGTATCAACTTTGAAATAGCACATTTCGACTAGTCGGGATTCAGTTTATCATGATATTGATAGGGCCAGATAGCACAAGAAAATTACTTTGAATCTGTGCATATTAGAAACCATGAGGTGTGTGGTGCTTACCCCCGCATACCCTGGACAATACAGAGATGATTACGCCAGGACATTGTAAGCCACTTTTTCTTTCTTCTAATGTAGGACATAGCCAGAAAAAGGTTACATTGGATGCCCAAGCAATGGAGGTGCCTAAGTGAAGGCAGGATACAGGCCACTTGCTAGCTACAGTTTTACTGATAGCAACTGATAGCAATTGCTATTTTTACAGTGATGCAGCTCAGCTCAACTGGACATCACCTGGCCTTTGAAGTGGAGCAGTAGCAAGTTTAAGCTCACACTGCCTTAGATATTTACCCTCTTACATGCACCTCTACCAGTTAATGTCCTGAAAAGTGGGAAGAGCTGCGATACACGTATAAAAACACATGTGGCTCCTAAAACTCAACCAACAAAACAAATGTAACCGCCCAAAAAAAAAAAACGTTTTTTGGTTTTTTTTTTTTTCCAAAATGGCCAAAAGGGCCACCATAGAAAATGGCTATAGACAGAAAAACAGATCCACACGTGCAGCCACCTCAAATAAAACCTGAAAGTGTTTAGCTTGATGGAAGAAGCTCTGCTGGTACGTTCACCGTGACATATTAAGTGTTGGTGCTTCTGGGCTAATGTAGCAGCTCTACTTTTTTTTACTTTGTCAGATCACCAAACATGGGCTAATGGATGCACAACACTTATAAGCAAAATATATTGTTTTAAATTTATATCGCTGTATATACATATATATTAAAGCAAAGCTTAAAATTACTACTTAGTATGGCAGACCCTCCTCTTCTTAGTTCTGGGTATTCAACATGTCATCCTGTTATTCTTGATAGGCAGCCCGGTCGGCAGGTGTGTTTGGTCTGTCAGCATGTGTTCTGGGAAAATGTGCATTCCACACACTGTGCTTTCATCTTGGGAGAGAGAAACCCTACAGTACATAATGATGAGCGATGTTTGCTTGTTTGTTGGTGTGCGCACACATGCATCTGTGTGTGTGGTTGGTACTGCAACACACAGGCTCCTGTTTATATGATAATGCTGCCTTGTACATAAAAACACAAAGATTATTTGTAACCATTACTGGCCTTGGTCATTCCTGAAGCATTCTAAAGATCTACCTTTGTTTTTTTTCTCTGTCAGGGCTCAGTGGATAGCGACTGTTTGGCAGGCTGGAGACCTCAGGTCTCATCCCCGCCTGCAGATGAAGGTTTTAGACAGCCAAAAGTTAGAGTCTGGGGATTTATAGAGATGGATGGAGTGAAAGGAGCTGAGAGCTCTTAGCACACGTTCTGGTCAAAGAAGCTGCGTTTCATTCTTAGACTGTAAAACCCTGACGAACATCAAAGCTGGATAGCTCTGTCACTATCAGTAAGTGCAGTGCTATGGGACTCAGTATAATATATAATATAAAGGACTAGAAGTCTTATATTTTTTGTGTTTGGTGCATTTTTTAAACAATACAATTTTAAAAGATTTTCTTTAACAAACGTGGTTCAGTTTTATTTTATATTTTAACAGCTGTCCTCATCTGTGATATACTTTGAAAAAACAACAACCAAAAGAAAAAAGACATGAAAAAGCGCACACAGACACACTTGTGTAGATGAAAAGCCATTTGTAAAGATAACGAGGGACACACTGGGTGATACAGACTGATAATGCTGCATGCCAAAGGCAGAGTGCTGTCTTTACTGTCAGTGACGTGACTTTCTCATGCAAGGATGTTTTAAGCTGAAACAACAGGGTACACGTCACAAGAGTGAGACATTATGCAGCATAGCAACAGTGTGCTGGGAGCGAGTTACCTCGCTGTCTAAGCTGATTTGACACAGTCAGGTGAAGCAAGTTCTAAGTTTTCTGGGGAAGACTTTTTCTTGGCTATACAACAGTTGTAGCAAACCATCTTGCTCTTAAGCCATAAGGTGGACTCTAGTAAAAAAAAACAAAAACAAAAACAAACTATTTTCTCAAAGGGGAAAAGGGTGATGACAAACAGTTTCCTTAGATAAGGATCTGGACACAGAGACAGGACACACTGTCACAAAATAGTAAGTTACTCTATCTTTATGAGACAGTGATGAGCTGTGCTGTTGGTCTACGACATTGGTCCAGATTAAATTATTCCTACAAACAATGAATGGATTAGACATATGTACGGAGGAGGATTAGGGCCACTGAAAAAAAAACGTGGGCACGTCTTTTTTTTTTCTTCTTTTCCAGAATTCTGAGAAAAAAGTCAGAATTCTGACTTTTTCAACAGAATATTTTTTCTCAGAATTCTGGCTTTAATTTCAGAATTCTGATTTTTTTTTCATCAGAATAATTTTTTCTTAGATTTCTGAGATTAATTTCATCAGAATTACATTTTCTCAGATTTCTGACATTTTTCTCAAAATTCTGGAAAAGAAGAAGAAGAAAAAAAAGACGTGCCCACGTTTTTTCCCCAGTGGCCCTAATCCTCTTCCGTACATATGATTACACCCTGACTTTTATTTTTATATTTATTTGCAATTTGTGTAGTGGAATTCTTTGAGGTCAAGCAAGACAAGCACTGATCGTTCCAGTGAAATCTAAAAATAAATGTCAATTTAAACCCAAGTGAAGCAATCTCTCCTTGTACACATCAATTAGCATTCTGTCCCATAATCTTCTTGCATTGCCTGTTTGAGCCTTCCTTTAAATTACTGCCATCTTGTCGCCATAGCCGGCTTTTGTCTGTGGAAGCAGGCTTGATTCTGCTTGGCTTCAATTTCCATGAAATCTTTAGTGGGTCTTGTTTTCATGGACACAACTGTGCCCCTTAAAAGTTGGGTGAGCTGGGCAAGCTGAGAGGCCAGCAGTTTTTTATGGTTCATTGTGCAAGCATACTGTGGATAAACCTGTGGTTGGACAAGGAACAGATGAGAGACTACCATGTGGTGGCCACATGGTTGCCACCACATGCTATTGTATTTGTACATAGATACAGTCCTGCTAAAAATATTTCTAAATATTTTAATAATTCTTGCATTGAATAACTCAAAGTCAAGATTTGGATGATTTGCAGTTCAAAGTAACCCTTATTTATCTTATACTAGGTCTTGAGGAAGCACTTTAATTCAGCTTCTGTCTGAAACAAGCTATTTTAGCCTCTTTCACCCTTCCTTAACCTGTTAGCAGTCGGACGTACCGCCCACGGTACATTGGATGGTTTAGGGGACTAATTGTAAATTTGTAGGACTGCTAAGGGGTTAAGTTAATATTCTCCTGATTGGTTGCCCCCTGCAAACAGAAGATCTTCCGCGCTCACAGCCAGAGCTGTGTGTCTGAGATAACCACATTAGGGCTATCAGCCCTCAATAATGTCAAAGACAGCCAAGAGGAGAAATAACAGATAGAAATTGAGTGGTTTCGAGCAGTCTGAGTCTGAGCTTTTGCCTCACTGGAATTACTTGTACATAGACTGATTTCTTTTTTTTTTTTTTTTTTTACCATTTTAGTGGTTCACAGTATATACAACAGGGAAAACACAATTAACCTAAAGCTACCACTTATTGCATTTCTCATTCATTCACATAAAATATACCATATTACCTCAGATTCTGTCCTTCACTTGACATCAGCTACCAAAGGTAGCCGACTTGTTATAATTTCCTTCCTGTAATTAATTGTACCCTGTTAAAGATACTGGATTATGCTGTTTATACAAACTCAACCTCTTGCATTTCTCATAAATTAAAACCTTCAAGTTTTTTTTGTGGATACAAACCCTGCTTAATGCGACTTTTAGATGAAACATTGACCATATTTGTTGTGGAAAACAACAAACACGGTAAATGTTTTAAATGGCTGTTTTATTATTTGAACAATTGTTAAAGAGGTGGATTTGAGGCAGAAAAGAGATAACAGTTGATCACATTATTACTTGCACCTGGTTAATGTATGTAAACACATCATTTTAGCAGCAGGGGCTAATAACTTTAGAGACGAGGCACTACTGAACAGCCCTTCAGTTGTGGTTTTATGTAAAAGTTTTAACAAATATTTAATGGTTTTCCAGAAATTGGATACAGATAATTAAGCCCACAAGAGGATTAATCTCTCCACTGCCTCCATGACTTTTCATCATTATGGTTCAGAGTGTATGGAAGTATTGGATGAATTGCTTAAGGTCTGCATATTCCCCACAGGCTTTCATCTGGCCAAAATACCATTTTCAATTTAGCCTGACTGAATACATGCAAAAATGACACTGACATCAACTGCGGCTGGACTTTTGTGTTGAATGCAGATTTGGTGTGCTAGCATGAGCCGTGTTAAATTGCCCTTGGATAACAAGTTAAAATGATAATAAAGGCTTTTAACTCATGGTGCTGTCTCACAGAGATCTCATTCTCTTATCGCATGAAATACAATGATTAAGTCTCCTTACGCCTTACTTACAAGTAAACTAAGCTATAGTAGGTTTCATGTAGCGCTGCACTGCAAACAAGTTACACACATCTTGAGATGTTTTGATGATTTATATTCAAACCAATTCACAAACCTTATCAGAGGAGGGCTACAAGGTGGTGTACAGTACACCTGGTGCTGGGAGTGTAGTGTCAAGATGGGCATCTGGTGTGAAATGTTTGTCAAATATCTCTAAGAATGAAATGTCCACACTGGATCAGCTGGAGCTGGGCTACTTTTGAAAGGTTCATGGATGCAGTAAAAGAAGATATGCGGAGCACTGACAGAAGAGATGCAAGGGACAGGGCAGATGATCCGCTGTGGCCACCTCTAAAGTGAGCAACCAAAAGAAGATTAAACAAAGATTTAAACAAAGACACCACATAAACTGTGCACAAAAGGGTTAGATATTGCTGGAAAAGCACACTTCTTTTTAGGGGTCTGAATAGTATGGGACCAGTTTCACTGCAAACACGGATCATTTTGATCCTAGTTCACTAAATTGTTTAGAGTAAGAATACCACGGTATAAGGATTTATTTACACTGTATTTTTAATACAGTGCCTCATGAATGAAATGGAGCTCATTTTGCTTCACTATTGTATCGCTTCTTGTCTCACGTTTGACTACCGCAGCGCACAAGTGACAGAGGGAACTCTGAAATGCTGCCAGGGCATGGAGATGAACGTTTTCTGCCTCTGCACATGGTCTGATCTGTCTTGCTTCAGTCCCTCTTACATCATTGCACGTGCCCTGGGGCTTTCTCTCTACAGAGCAGGCGTTCTGTATTTAGAGCCTGATTTATACACAAACACACATACCACTAGGGAAAGCGCAATGAGTGCCCCCCGCATCCCCCATCCCTGCTGCCACAATTGCCAGCAATATAATCATCTTCCCACACTTCACTGTGCGTTTAAGGATAGCATAAAAAAAGAAAGGGAAAAAAACAACAACCTATGAAAGCAAATAGTAATTTCAAATTCGTAGGTGGATGGAAAAGCACATTTGGCTGGTTTAACATTTTCTTGACCCATTCAATTTAAAGAATTTTTTGTTTGTTTATTCATTTCTTGCATTTTTTTTTAAACTTCCAACTCTCCATTTAAATCTTCTTTCTTTTACTCCCTCCCCGCATGGCTGGTAAGACTTGCTGTGGAACTCAATCGATACCCTGCAGACTCTGTGAACGCCAAAGAAGAATCCATCTGGTAAATGCACAACGGGAAGAAAAACGAAAAATAACTCTTATTTCTGCTTTTTTTTTTCCCTCTCCCCCCCTCTGTCTGTCTTTGTTCTCAGGTTGTTAGAGAGCTCGTTGCTCAACGCAGAAGTGAAGGAAGGAGAGATTCTGCCTCCTACCATCCAGAGGCTGATGAAAGGATACAACAAGTACCTCAGGCCTTTCTTTGACAGTAAGGGAACTGCAGACACAGGCAGCCATGGAAATGACAGAACACCCAGGGGAAATCTGCGTTTGACAGAGAACGAGATGGGTTCATAATGCAATTTTGTGCTTGCGTGTCCCATCTCAGATAATATATGCTGACATACATACATTAAAATTTACGCCAGTTTAATTTAGCTTTGAAATTGGTGTGCTCCATTACTTTCTGCGTACAGGCATGGAGGTTTAACCATGTTATGAAGCCCTGAACGCGCATACACAAGACTTACTTTAACACATACAATACATGGTCTTATTTAGATTCCAGTTTCCACCAGGTGACCAATTTGTTTGCAATAGAGGAACAAAGTCTGCCACAATGTGTGCTTTCAGAAGAAGAACAATGTTATGTCATTCCCCGCAAATCCCTCGCTACAGTTATTGTTCTGAGCTCCAGGAATCCATCACAATGTGATTATGGTTTGTTTACTCGCTGTTTGATCTGTAATAACACCTTGGACTTTACCAAGGCGAATGCTATTCAGCGTAATCACCAGTCCTCGAAGCACAAGCTTGGCACACGGTAATGGTAAAAGCGCTAGCAAAGAGACATATTCACACACCCACACGCGCATATGCCTTTGCATTTCAGGCACTGCTGGAACCTCCATTAATTTTATGCATTCTTTTCCATTTGCATTTTCTTTGCCACAAAAACAGTTAAATTTGGTTAAACTTTGCAATGATTCACTTCTCATCTGGGCCAGATAACCTCAAGCACAGCCAGCAGGTCTGCACAATGCCGTCTGAGCGCTCATTTTTGGCGTTTGAAGTGGATTGCCTCCTTACTCAAAAACTAATAATCATCATTTCTAGCACATAAACACCCTTAAAGGAATAACTGAGCATTTTGAATAATCACTTTCTTGCCTGGATTTAAAGGAGAGCCACACTCTCACACTCTGTTCCTTTAATACTAAACTCCACAAGAAACACTTTTATACAGTAGATTTACATGCATCTCATTGGCACATACAGTATCTGCAGTATGACACCAGACTCATTTGTGTGTCTCTGAGGAAAAAAAATGACTGATAAGTAAAAGGGAAGGAGAATAGAAAGATGAAACACGGGAGAGCAGCAAAGTTACCCTGTCTTTGATGGTGAATCAGGAAGAATTAATTCCCTCAAGGAGGTTCACACTCGACAGACTGCAGCTGGTGGATAGAAGTGGGGGTCTTTAGCATTTTTAAATATGCTGTCCTCCAATAACCTTACATTATATAACACAATGTTTTATTATGCAACACTATATATATGCCTGTGTCCTCAAAATACCCTTTTATGTCATCACACTCAGACACAATCTAGAAAAAGGTCAGAGAGAGAAATTTTTTAGCCCCACTTTTGCGTTCCACAACAGTTCAATATAAAGCAGAGAGGGTGTGACACGTTACTTATTTTTGAAGGCAGCTCTCAAGCAGTAGCAAGCTGCCGGTTCTGAGCGCAGCTGCTCCCGCCTTGCCTGGCTATGACGGATGAAGCTGTGGTCGATTATTTAGTTATCGTTTCAAGTTCAGCTGCTGTTGTCGTATGATAGCTACTGCTTGAAGTTAGGGTGCTTCCAAGACAGATGTGCTGCTAGTACAGCATAAAAATTAAGGAATACAGACCATTTTAATACAATTCTTAGTCAGCACCAATACACACACAATAACTTACAATTGCAGAAAAAAAGTTCATGATTTTATATATTTATCTATAATCCTAATCAGTTAAATGGTTTCAAGGGAAAAAAAAGCTATCCAAAACATATGCGCATATGTATACAGGGAGTGCAGAATTATTAGGCAAGTTGTATTTTTGAGGAATAATTTTATTATTGAACAACAACCATGTTCTCAATGAACCCAAAAA
>NW_005187463.1:1528278-1577384 GCF_000239375.1 Pundamilia nyererei | reverse complement strand
AATTGGTAGTAGGCTTTCGAGCCTATACAGCTTGGAGTAAGACAACATGCATGAAGAGGATGATGTGGACAAAATACTCATTTGCCTAATAATTCTGCACTCCATGTATATATATACATATACACACAGCCACTGCCACTTCGAATACACTTTGTTTTTGCTTTGCAGATCATTGTATTTGAAATTTTGAATGTTTTCCCTTTCCTGTGTTTGTTTTGTTGATATTTTAATAGTTTTAAATTAAAGAAAGGTTATAAGAAAAAATAACTGGCCGTAAGTTAAAAAGTGATTATTCCCCCCCCCCGAGGACACTTTCACTAGCCAAACCCAGGTGTGATTACCTGTTGAATCAAGAAAACACTTAAATAGAACCTGTCTGACAAAGTGAAGCAGGCTAAAGGATCTGAACAAAACATGACAGAAACACAGCATGGCACGGTGTTAAGAAACTCAAGAACTGATGAGAAACAGTCCCTCACATCTATCAGTCTGGAAAGGATTACAAAGCCATTTCTAAAGCTTTGGGACTGGCTTTGGGAATTACGTTGAAAGCCATTCTCCACAAAAGGAGAAGACTTGGAACAGGTGAGAATCTTCGCTGGAGTGTGGGCCTCCAAAAAAATGACTCCAGGAATCATTCAGATCTCATAAAAGAACCCTGGGTAGCATTTACAGAACTGCAGGCCTTACTTGTTTCAGTTATGGTAAGTGTTCATCATTCAGAAAAAAGAAAGTGACTCTGCAAAAATGACATCCATGGGAGAGTTCGAAGGCAAAACCACTGCTGACCAAAAATATCCCAACGGATTGGTTGGTCAAGATGTTTTTGGCAAATGTGGCAAAAACATCTCGACCACTCTCAAGACTTTTGGCAAAATATTCTCTTGACTGATGAGACAAAAGATGAACTTGATAGAAAGCTTGAATCCTGTTACAGCTGTCGTAAAAGTAACTGTAAATGATAGAAACATCAATTCTGCTCTCTATCATAAAATCCCGACAGTAAATGTCCAGCCATCAGTCATGGCCTGAAGGTCAAGCCCATTTGGGCAGGATAATGATTTGAAACACACTAGCAAGTCTATCGTGAATGGCTCAAAAACTTCCAAAACAAAGTTTTTAGAGTGTCCTAGTCAGAGTCTAGCCTTAAATCCATGCTCAAAACCTCTCAAATGTGGTTAAAATTAAATAAGTCTGTGAAGAAGAGTGGGCCAAAATTCCTCTACAGTGACATGAAAGACTCATTGCCAGTTGATAGCAAATGCTTGGTTGCAGTCTTGCTGCCAATAGTGGCACAAGCAGTTACCAGGTTTAGGGGGCATTTAGTTTCTCACATAGGGCCAGATAGGCTTGAATAGCATTATTCCCTTACTAAATGAAATCATCTTTTGAAATCTGCGTTTTGTATTTATTTTGGTCGTCTTTGTCAAATGTCTTAGGCTAAAAGTAAAAAAAACATCATCAAATCAAATTCGACCTGATAAAATATGAGCCTTTGATTTTATCTCACAAATAAACATTTCTGGTTAATATTGATCAGGCCTCTAACACATCACCTTAGAATAATTTTAAAGCAATACATTCAAGTTTGGGTTTCCTCACATGACTGGTTTGCGTCAGGCCTCTTGTCCAACTCCTGTTGGATTTAAGTGATTCTGGAGCTTCGAATCTTTGCTCTTCTTTAGCTGTATTTTGGTAGAACATCTTGTGTTCTGTGCACTGTTTTCTTGTCGCATTACCCACACTCTCTTAAAACTGAGATCATTTGTTTCCTGACATAATTTGATCTGATTCAAAATGCTTTGCTTCATCAGTGATGGTAGCCTTCTTGCCCTTGAGGCAGCCAAACAGCCCTGAAAAAATTATCCTCCCATCCCCGTGTTTTAGAGATGAGATGCTGTAAGGGTTTGATGATTTAATACAGTGAAATCCATTACAACAAACAGTTGTAGAATGGTCTGCCCAAAAGCTGGCTGGATGTCTGCATGATGACAGCAAACTGCATACAGGTATCACTGGTCTTTTCGGAGATGGTTAGAGATGGTTTTCTAATATTTACAGTTTTTTTGTTTGCAACAGTATCCACAATTCTTTTTTTGAAGACCTGAGAAATCTATTTTGTTAATGCCATGATCAGTACCTTAAAACTTGATAACCTTGCAAGCTTTTGCCACACTACTGTACCTTTGTATGATAAAGTGTTGCTAAACTGCCTTGGTCATATAAAACAGGTGCCGTGGGACCCTCCTCCACCTGGATTCTGTGTGCCGTGTGCGTGAAAATTACAACTGGCACCAAAAACTCTACTTAACATTCTGCTGCAGTGAGGCTCCAGCATTGCCTTTAGATTTGCATCTCTTATGCCATGTTGCTGCTGTAACCCTTTAACATAAAACATAAGAACTTTTTAGATTGTCACATGAAAATAAGATAAGAAGCGTGGCCTTAAATGTGAATGTTTCACAGCCAAAATTGTGAGAACTAAAGCCCAACTGTGGCTACAGCCACACTCCCAGTGGCAGCTGTGTCATCCCAAGGCTGCACTCATAATGAGATCTTCAGTCTGTTTTGGCAGCGGTCAGTGAGAGAGGTGCTAAACTCTGTCCTCTGGTTTTCTTTCTAAATTACTTGTGTCTGTGTAGACACAGCTGAGTGGGCAGTGACACTCACAGCACTCATAACCAGCTGAGGTCAACCTGAATATATAATAATGTGTCATGATACAGCTCAGCCTTTCTCGATGTGCCACAGAAAAAGTTATTTTCAAGCAAAACATAGACTTTAGTTTGTCTGTCAGTCTGCCAGATAGACTATTAACAAAGATTAATGTAGACTAAAAGTGAAGGGAGTAAGCAGTGTGTGAACATAGAGCAGTATGTTTTTGAATGGTTTCTTCTTTTTTTCTAGATGGTCCGGTAACAGTGGGTATGAGTTTGGACATTGCCAGCATTGACACCATTTCAGAGATCAACATGGTAAGAGTATCACACTACTGAGTTCTGAAATTAAACAATGAAAACATGCACTACCAATCAAAGTTTCTTAATTAATGGTCTTTCCTTTAGTTTCACTACTTTCTACAATGTAGATAAATACTGAAGACATTAAATATATAGAGCAAGATATATGGAATTATGTAGCAAAGAAAAAATTGAAAGAAAAGTCTAAATATGTCTTATATTTTAGATTCCTCAAAGTAGCCACCCTTTGCTTTGCTGGCAGCGCTGCAAACCCTTGGCCTTCTCTCAGTAAGCTTCATGATGTAGTCACCTGAAATGGTTTTCACTTCACAGGTGTGTCTTGTCAGGGTTCATTTGTGGAGTTTCTTGCCTTCTTAATGGGCAAGTCAGGTTGGCACAGCTGACAGCCCTATTTGACAACTGAATTCTTCTTATGGCAAGAACCAATCAGCTAAGTAAAGAGAAACCACAGTCCATCATTGCTTTAAGAACTAAAGGTCAGTCAGTCCAGAAATTTGCTAAAACTTTGAACGTGTCCCCAAGTGACATATTCAGTCAAAGTCAAAACATCAAGCACTACAACAAAACTGGCTGACATGAAGACTGCCCCAGGAAAGGAAGACCAAGAGTGCTGGAAAATGGACTGGTTCTTATATAGCGCTTTTCTACTCTTCTGAGCACTCAAAGTGCTTTACACAACTTGTGCATCCACCCAAGCACATTTTTCCTAGGTGCTTTCTAACTGACATTCACACTCCGATGGATGCATCAGAGAGCAATTTGGGGTTAATATCTTGCCCAAGGATATTTGGCATGCAGACTAGGGGAAGCCAGGAAACCTTCCAATCAGTAGATGACCTCCTCTACCACCTGAGCTACAGCCACCCCCAAGTCACCTCTGCTTCTGAGGATAAATTCATCCAAGTCACCAGCCTCAGAAATTGCATCTCAGATTAGAGCCATGTAGAGCTCCAGTAGCAGACACATCAACTGTTCAGAGGAGAATCAGGCCTTTATGGTCAAATAACTGCTAAGACACTACGACTAAGGAAAAGCAACAAGCAGAAGAGATTTGTTTGGGCCAAGCAGTACTAGGAATGGATCAGACAAGTGAAAATCTGTGCTTTGGTCTGATGAGTCCAGGTTTTAGATCTTTGGTTCCACCCACAGAAAAGATGATTGGATGGTCTCTACAAGCATGATTACCACCGTGAAGCATGCAGGAGGAGGTGTGATGGTGTGGGGTGTTGACACTGTTGGGGATTTATTCAAAACTGAAGGCACAATGAACCAGCATGTCTACCACAGCATCCTGCAGCGACATGCCATCCCATCCTGTTTGCGTTTAGTTGGACCATCATTAATTTTACAACAGGGCAATGACCCCAAACACATCTCCAGGCTGTGTAAGGGCTCTTTGACCACGAAGGAGAGTGATGGTGTGCTGCACCAGATGGCCTGGCCTCCACAGTCACCTGACCTAAACTCAGTCGAGATGGTTTGGGATGAGATGGATTGCAGGGTGAAGGCAAAAGGGTCAACAAGTGCTCAGCATCTCTGGGAACTCCTTCAAGACTGTTGGAAAACCATTTCAGGTGACGACCTCATGAAGCTTATCACAAGGATACCAAGAATGTGCAAAACAGTAATGAAAGCGAAGGGTGGCTATTTTGAAGAATCTAAAATCTAAAATATGTTTTCAGTTTCACACTTTTTTGTTTACTACATAATTCCATACGTGTTCATTTATAGTTTTATAGTTGCCTTCAGTGAGAATCTACAATGTAAATAGTCATGAAAATAAAGAAAAACCATTACCAAACTTTTGACTGGTAGTATCGATACATTTCATGGGTCCCTAACTAATAAACCACAAAGGTTAAAACTGATTAAATGCAACAAGAAACTGTGCAATGCAGGTCAGAACACAACATTTTTCCGAGTTTATTGATCAGTCTGTCTGTATTGTGAAATGTTTGAAAAAACATCAAACCTGTTAGCAGTTATGAAAAGTTTATTGCCTTTTTCCTCACTTCTTTTAACCCGATGTGTACACGTTTTTTTTTTTTGGTATGACCACCTTTATTCTTCAAAGCTTTCTGAACTTTCAAGCTTTCTCAAAATTTCTACAAGTAGTCTTCTCAAATAGTTCTCCAAGGTTCCTGAACTACATTCAAAGCTTTTCTTTGGATGTCAGCTGCCTTTTATTCTGTTCGTTGTTAAGATGATCCCACACCGCTTCAATAATGTTGAGGTCCAGGATCTCTGGAGGCCAGTCCATGACTGATAGCTTTCCACTGTGTATTTTCTATACAAATATACTGTGCTGCATTGGCCTTGAGTTTGGGATCATCGCACCGCTGAAAAATTAAGCTGTTGCCAATCAGATGCTTTCCAGATGGTATTACATGGTGGATCAAAATCTGATGGTATTTTTCTGCATTTACAATTCCAATAATTTGAAAAGATAGGGTTAAGTAGAGACCCACTCTTGTATCCCTCTTCTAAACTCCTCCATACGTGTTGATGAAACTTTGAATTTGTATTCATCACTCTATTAGACCTGTTGTCACTTATTTTCAGCTCAGTTCTTGTATAATTGGCATACCTCAGCTTTGTCTCTCATGTTATCCTCCCTAAGAATTGCTTCTTGACGCCACTATTCTGTTAAGATAATTTATTTCGCTTCAGCAAATAGTGTGGTGGAATAACTCTGAGGCCCTGTGTCAGGTCATTGCTGGACCATTGCTGGCCTAGTAAACTATTGCTTAAGACCACTTTAAAAAATTACCAGAAAGTCTAGCTCCTTGGAAGAAAAACTTAAAGAATTTTATGCACTTTATATTTTTGGATTGCATTTTGGAACTTACATATCTGAGGACATGTAAGGTCAACAGACATAGATAATCATCCCCATGCTGGACCTTCAATGAAGCAACTTAAAATTAAAAGTAGGGAAGACAGAATTTAAAACACATTTTCAAGAGTTAATCCATGTTTAAAAGAAAAATCTTTATCAAAAAACTAAGCAGGGCAGGGATAGCTCAGTAGGTAGAGCGGTGGCCCCATGATTGGAAGGTCGGGGGTTCGACTCCACTGAACGGCTACCCTGAGGTACCCCTGAGCCCTGAGCAAGGTACCGTCCCTACACACTGCTCCCCGGGCGCTGCACTGGTGGCTGCCCACTGCTTCACTGGGTGAATGGGTTAAATGCAGAGGAACTATTTCCCTATGGGGACTAACACGCACGCTTTACTTTTTTTAAGCTACAAAAGTTTCAGTATACTGGAAGTGCATACTCGTTTTGCTCATATGAGATTGGACTTTCTTGACTAAGAGTGGTCGACCAACCTTAATTAAATAGTGAGTGCAACAATGACTTTCCTTTGGGAATGGTTAATTCCTGCAATGCTTGCTTTGTGAGAAAATTCTGCTTACAGCTAGCATGCAACACATGAAAATGGTTACATTGTCTCACATGATGCAACAGTAAGACTTTGAAAAATAATGTCATGAAAAAAAAAATAAGTTCAGTGTGCTAAAAGAACAGAACAAACTTGAACAGAACTTGCTGATTTGAAGCAATGTTTTGAATTACTGCTGCTTGAGGCACAGAAGGGCTTTGGGCTATGTAAAAATTGCAAAAATTGTAAAAATACAACAACACTGAGCTCGGTTTGCAAAAACATGACTTGTCTGTCAGCACATTACTGACATGCTTTGTAAAAACAGTGTATCAGCTCTACTAATGACGTGTTCGGGCCTCATTACTGCAGGACTACACGGCCACCATATTCCTCCGCCAGCGATGGACTGATGAGCGCTTGGTGTTTGAAGGCAACAAGAGCCTGAGCCTTGACGGGCGGCTAGTTGAGCTCCTCTGGGTCCCAGACACGTTTATTGTTGACTCCAAGAAATCCTTCCTCCATGACATCACTGTGGAGAACAGGCTGATCCGCATCTTCCCCAACGGGACTGTCCTTTACGCACTAAGGTGGGGTAACAAATAAAGATTGTGCGTTGATGGGCTTGTTCTGTTTATTGTTTTCTGCTTTGACAGACAATGAAAAGTAGTCCGGGGAATGGATAGGAACATTGGCTGAGGGAAGAAGCGTGGGTTGAATATGAGATAATGTGATTGCGAAGCAGGGAGTTTTGTCAATTCTATTACTTGTGCATTGGATTGCATGAGTATAGGACCATGTGATTTGGCAATACAACGAGCTGTGGGCTATCAATGCAACATAAGTCCTGTTAGGATCTGGGAAACAGATATTGTACTGTGTGCAAGGCTTAAGATCTGATGGGATCTTGGCAGGCTTCTCAAATTTGTATTACCTTTGCACTCATAGATACTGAGTCAAGCAGGCAGCTTTTTTAAAACTGTGGTGAGAGGGATTTAAACATCCTACTGTGTTACTGTCACATGCTGTAACCTCAACTCATCAACAGATTGAGGAGCTGTCCATGATCTGGATTTGACTTCATTGACTCAATGCTTTTGTTTTTTTAATTATTCTTCCATATACAGTTTATGCGGAAAGTATTCAGTGCTTCACTTCTTCCAGATTTGGTCATGTTACAGCCTTATTCCAAAATGGATTGAATGTATTTTTCACCTCACAATTCTACACACAATGCCCCATAATGTCAAAGTGGAAATAAATGCCTTCAAACTCATGCAAATTTATTAAAATAAATAAATAAAACATGTACATAAATATTCACAGCCTTTGCTCAGTACTCTGTTGACCTCTGACAACAATAGCCTCAAGTCTTTTTTCAGTATGACACTACAAGCTTTGAACACTTACTTTTAGGCAGATTCATTCTTCTTTGCAGAACCTTGCAAACAGTGGATGGGGAGTTGGGGAGGTTGTTCAACAGGCGTTCAATTCTAGGCTCTGGCTGGGGCATTCAACAAGATTCACAGAGTGGTCCAGAAGCCATTCCTTTGTTATCTTGGCTGTGTGCTTACGGTCATTGTCCTGTTGGAAGATAAACCCTCATCCCAGTCCGAGGTCCGGAGTGCTCTAAAGCAAGTTGCCATCGAGGATATCTCCGTACATTGCTGCATTCATCTTTCCCTCAACCCTGACTAGTCTCTCAGTTCCTGATGCTGAAAAACATTTCTGCAGCATGATGCTTCCACCATCGTGCTTACGTGTAGGGATGGTATTGGCTAGGTGATGATCGCTGCCTGGTTTCCTCCAGAAATGATTTTTGGCATTCAGGCCAAAGAGTTCAGTATTGGTTTCAGCAGACCAGAGCATTTTGTTTCTCATGGTCTGAGAGTCCTTCAGGTACCTTTTGCAGACTCCAGGCTGGATTGTGCTCTGAAATGCACTGTCAACCATAGGACCTTATATGGACAGGTGTGTGCCTTTCCAAATCATGTGCAGTCAACTAAATCGACCACTGGTGGGGTATGTGGGTGTTATGTTATAGTAACCTGAGTTAGGTAGTCTCTCTTCACAGTCCATCCGTATATAGTACAGTATTTTAAACGTGAACATGAGTTGTGTTTCTTTTTTTTCTTTTTTCTTTTTTTAAAACACGTGTCATCCTTAAGTACAGCGAAATTCAATTTCTTGACTTATTGTTGGGAATAAATAAGAGTTTCTCCAGTCTTCATGGACCTTTGCTTTCAATACAAAGAAGTGCTTACCGTCTACGCTTCAGTGTGGCAGAAAAATGTGGAGGAGGATGGTGCTTCACAGTCAGAGAACACGACTAGTGAGAGTAAAACAAGCCAGAAAAGATAGTCAGGAGAGAAATGACCACCTTGGGGAATTGGAGCTGTGAAAAATGACAGAGTGAAGTGAGAAATATGAGGTGCTGGAGGAAAGGGACAGCTGTGGTAAATGTTTCAGTGCTGTGCTGGAGGGAATATATGAGAAAGCACTGAGATGATTGTAGCCAAAGGTTAAGCAATTAAAGGAAAAGCTAATTTGAAAAGGATACTGTATGCCACTTTCATGCTTTCAAAGTCTCCAGGAATAACAAATATCATTTGCCGTTGGTAACCTTTTTCATGGACTTAAATAACATTTCTGTTGTCTAGGATTACCACCACTGTGGCTTGCAACATGGACCTGACCAAGTATCCCATGGACAAGCAGACCTGCACGCTACAACTGGAGAGCTGTAAGGCCACTTTATACTTAAAGAAAATCTGATCTTTGCTACCTGAAGCTGTGGCAGAGTTGTTGGTGGGTGGGCATAATTTCAAGTAAATCTGATCAAAACAAAGGATGAAATGGATCACTTTCATGTTCTGCATTGGTTGTGTGTGTGTGTGTTTGTAAAATTGCACGAATGTCATACATCATACATAAACTGGATTTACTTCAGTCTTGATGAAATGTTTCATAAAGGACATAACTGCTGCTGTGAAAAAAAAGAAAAATACAGCTAGTGCCTCGGGTTACAACTGAACCACCTATAAAAACACTGCACAATGAAAATCAAGAAAATGAAAATTTTAAAAAAATGCAACGAGAGGAAAAACAGCCAGTGGTTGAGGTAGGGAGGGTGCTATGGTCTGCAACAATGATTGCCTCAAGGTGCTTTTTATTTGTACGGTAAAAACTCTGCAATATTAGAGCGAAAACCATAACAATGAGATTATCCCTTATGAGCAAGCACTTGTTGAAAGTAGGGAGAAGAAACTCCCTATTAACAAGAAGAAACCCCCAAAAGGGTTAGAGCAGTGGTTCTTAACCTTGTTGGAGGTACCGAACCCCACCAGTTTCATATGTGCAGTCACTGAATCCCTCTTTAGTGAAAGATAAAATATGATTTTTTTTTTCCAAATTCAAGACATAGATATGTTTTTTACTGGTGCACAAAATGAGCCGCGCCTGTCAGGGCGGAGGCTCTGCCGAACCCCTGAGACTGACTCACCGAACCCCTAGGGTTCGATCGAACCCAGGTTAAGAACCACTGGGTTAGAGGATTAGAACTGTCCAAACTAGTCTTATTGTTACGATGTCAGATACAGTGCTCCCGTCAATGCTGCTGCTTTGTTCATGGTGCTCTTTCGTAAAGATACACCAGAATAAATTACTAAGTTTTTGTGCAAATTCAACACGGAAGATCTGTAATCACTCATTTTGCTGCTTTCTTAGATATTCAGCTGCTAGTCTGTTCTTTACATCACTACCACTCAAAACACTCAAACTCAAAACTGACATCATTACACTAGTCCAGTTTCTTTGAGCCAGTCAGCCTCTACTCCATGTGGTTTAAATTTCACTGCTTTACCATCATTCTCCCTTTCAGACTCGTTCATGCACCTCAGGTCCATCTAAGCCTTCATCTTCATCTTGACCATCACCAATGTCTAGACCCTGAGGGATACAACCTTAAATTTTGTCACTGCTGGGATCCCATTCTGGCATGATGGCATCGTCGGAGTCTAATCATGTTTTGCTTTAGGCACCTAAGTGCTTGGTTATATTAGGAAAAGGCTTGTGGCTTGGGTTGATATACAGCCATATTTCAACAACATCAGTTGCACTTTGTGGGCTAGGGTTTGGTCAAATGTACCATAAGAGAATGGTAAGAAAAATAGTAATAATAGGTGACATGAAAATAAAAATAACCCTCACCCAGCTGTTGTTTAAGACCTACTTTTGGCTACTCATTGGCAGATTTGTACACCAGATGCCTTTCCTTATTGGTATAGTGACTTAGACAAGTAAAACCTTTCTGGTTCAATCCAGAGAGGAGAGGCATACAGTATAATCCAAGCCAGTGGTAACATTGCTGTAAGTGCATGAAGTCTATTACAGCTAACAACATTACAAATACTTTACTTGTGGTTGAAACATACTAAAGCTAGCAGAAGCATTGTAATGAGCAAAAATGGCAGACTGGGGCAGCTGTGCATTCTTTGTTTGAAAAGATAGCAATGGAAAAATATTTTCCATGGTGACATCAGTAATGTAAGAAAAGCCTGGACAGCTAAGACAGTATTTCATAGAGGAGCACTGTTTTAATAGGGGTCCATGTCCACATAAAACACTTTTTGCACTGGAAATGCCTGTCACCTCATTTTTATAGCACTCCTCTTAAGCTCTCATTGTTGCTAGGTTACAAAATCCTTCTTTCTAAAAGTTTTCTTTTTCCACCATGAATTACTCTGTTGATATTGTAATTCGTGCCCTCCTTTTCAGCACTGTCAACGCTCAGCTTGATATGATTTGTATAGAAAATCTATGCCATCTTTGCACACAGACCCTAACGTACTTTGGCAAAAAAAAAGAGCTAAAAGAAAGCAAAAATTACAAAAACATGGCATGACAACAGTTTGGCAGACAGATCCACATACTATCAGGGTTTCTCATTTAATTCATTTTTTGCACACTGTATTGTGCTATGAATGTTAAATGGAAAAATCATTTTCTGCATTTGTCTACCCTTAATAATGAAAAAGTAAAAACATCCCATTTCTTTACAGCGTTTCCAATTCAGAATCTCAGGGCGGGGCTGGATACAGTCCCAACTATGGTTAGCTCTTAATCAGTGTTCCCTCTCATTTTTCATGTGTCTGAGCGAACACACAAACTCCCTGAGCGGTCCCTTGGACCACTGTGAGCAACAGCAGACGTGTGCACTGTGGTCACGCCAGCATCGACTCCATCCAAGTTACATGGTTTATTAAAATAATCAAATTAAAGCATTTACATTTATGTTAGACTACTTTTAATTAAGTGCTTTAGCCCACTTACAATGAAAATTAATAAATAAATCTTGTTCATGACCTGTGTCGTATGTTAACACTATTGGAAGTAAAAACAACTTGAACTCCAATTTTGAAAACACAACTTTCTTTCTTTTCTTTTTTTTTTTAAAATAAAGCTCTGACTTGTATTATGAGTATGAGTCTGTGGTCTGGGAGAGAGTCCTGTAACTCTCTGTCTGCAAAATACAGTATATGATGACCAATGTTGGGCAATTAATTATATAGTTACTTCTTCAAAAAAAGTAACTGAGTGTTGCAAACAACAAAGTTTTTTGCAGCTGTTTACCTAAAAATGCTGCCAAGGCGGTTTTTTAAATAAACATTTCAAACTATTTACAGAACAATCAGCTGTTCTGCATCAAATCTGATGCCACACAAATTATTTGTGCCACTCCAAAAAATAATTTCTGTCCACTATGAGATAAAGGAGAACAACAGCCTGCAGGCCTGACAACAGGAGATGTATTCCTGTAACATTCAGCAGTCGCCTCATTGTTCTGACACACACAACCAAACTATTGACTACACTACACACTAACTACACATATTTGAGCTAAACGTCTCTCGCATCTCCAAACACTGCAGTCACTCCTAAAACTTCCCCCCTTCCTAAACAATAAATGCTATGTTGGCATATCATTTTTTGATTGGTCGACATGGTACATTTTTCGACCAATAGGAAAGGGTGGAGGTTTTTGTGTTGTCATTGCTCACAGGCTTTCGAGCGTTTTCCTTATAAAACGCCGTTTTTACTGTTTCTTCCCGCAGTAAATATAAACAACGACAGTATTCAGGAAGAAAACCAAACGTTGCATATTTTTGTTTATCATAACTCTGGTTTTACTTGGCTTATCAACACAATTTAAAAACTGGTATAAAGTCCATACTTTTTCCCTCAATTGTTCCGTCTGTCCTGCTCACATCTCCAATGGTTGTACACGTTGTCACTAACATGGCTTCACTCCACATCAGCCACGCCGCTTTGCTAACTAAAACACCGGTGTCGGCACATAAGGACGCTGCCATAGTCTGTCAACAACGTTGATTAGCGGCGTATATACGAATGTGAATCGCATCATTGGCTGGAGCACCCAGTCACCGGTCACTTACTGACTCACACTGCAGAATGAATTGTTAACGTATTTATTTTAATTGCAATTCAGGTTAGGTTAGATTTTTTGTGCGCAGACACCGTGCCTGCAGTGCGCGATTGCGCGCGCCCGCAGCTTAGTGGCAGGGTACACCTGCCCTTTATCACAGTCTATCACAGAGCTAAAACGCACAGACAATCATTCACACATATCATCAATTCAGAATCACCAGTTACTGGGGATTTTTTTTTCCCCAGACAATATTTAAAATATAAAAAATAAAAATAAAAACAGGTGGTGGTGCTGAAGATGTTAAATTATATCACTGGGAGTGACCAGAATAGACGAGATAAGAAATATTATATATGAGGGACAGTCCAGGCTGAGTGGTTTGGGAACAAAATTAGAGAGGCAAGACTGAGATAGTTTGTAAATGTGCAAAGGAGGAATAGTGGATATATTTGAGAAAGGATGTTGAAGATGGAGCTGTCAGGCAGGACTAAAATAGGAAGACCACAGAGAGATTCATGGATGCAGTGAAGGAGGACACACAGAGGGTTGGTGTGACAGAGGTACCTAAATCATCAGCTCTCCTCCACCGTGCTCCACAGCTGGTATCAGGTGTTTGTGCTGATATATTGCATTTGGAAAGACAATACCAAAGTGAAGGCGCTTGATCGTAATACACACCGACACATTTGTAGAAAACTAAAGGATATGGTTGTGATGTTGATGTGATGTTGCAAAGCATGCGCTGTCAAGTTCTTTTTATCGAGAAGACGCTTTCTGCTGCCAACCCTTCCTAACAAGCCAGACTTGTTCGGTCTTTTTCTAATTATGCTGTCATGAACTTTAACATTTAACATGCCCATTGAGGCTTGTTAGTCTGGGCTATATTTGCTGATATGTCCGCTCCTGGGAAGATTGAAAGCTGTCCTGAATGTTTTCCACATGTGGATACATTTTCCCAGTGTAGAATGATGGACTTTAATTTTTTTGGAAATGGCCTTGTGGCCATTCCCAGACTGATGGGCAGCATGAATTGCTTTTTAAGATCACTGCAGATATCGTTCCTCCTTGGCATTGCATAACCCACAACTGACTGCTTCAGACCAGTGAACTGACAAAACTTTTACTATTATAGACGTGGTGTTACTTGCTGAAGATCAGTTTGATCATGAACACCTGGCTGCTACTTTCCCTCTTAATTCTTGTGGAAACAGTACAGCTGTACTTAATTTTTCATGCCCTGCTTCTGCACTTGAACTTAGCTTTTGTTAAATCATGACTCGGTGTAATATGTCGGGCTTTGTACTTCGTCTGAGGTTGCTAAGGACCAGATTTGTATTTATTATGGCCTGATACATAAAAAGCTGACAGGGGGTATACTTTCTTTTTCACCACGATCGCATGTCCATTCAGGAGAATTATTAAAGCAAACAGAATGAATCTAACAATAGCTGGCGTGCCACAGCAAAATTCATATAAATTCAAAGGGGCTTTTAATGCACAGTTTCAAGTTTATTCCTAAAATGTCAAACTATTCAGTTAGACTTTGAATAATCTTAAAGCCACAGTCATTATACTGCAGGGTCAGTTAGGGTCTCTCGAACCAAAACCATCTAATCCTACAAATCCTTTAAACGTACCCTAATAACTGTAGAATGAAAACCTCTGCCACAACACTGCAAAAATTCCTCGCTTTTTAAAAAGTGTATATTTTTCGTGACACGTTGCTGAAAATGGGAGACCATTTTTCCTAATTATGACACATTTTCATTGCCTTGTGCAGTAAATGGTTGGAAGAAAAAGCCTTCCTCACACCTCTCCACTATTTCCACCTGCTCATCTACTGTCTTTGCTTCCCAGCTTGCTTTTGCTCCATGCTATTAAATGACGGCAGCTGGGCTAAGCTAAGTCAGATCCCTGCCAGAAGCCCACCAGGACCTCAGTGCCAAATAAAACATTTAGCTGGAGCTCCAGTGCCACTTGACAGCAGGCATAAAGGCATCTGGAGGTTAACGTTAGGTAACTGAGAGGATGATGGATCCTTCCTTCACCGCTTTAATAATTCCAGGCTAAATATCTGCATCTGTTTCCTTCTGTCTCTCTCTGTGTCTGTATGCCCCCCCCCCTCCCCCTTTGCCATTTCGCTCTCATCGTGCTTCTCTATCTCTGCTGCTTTCTCTCCATCTCTCTCGCTCTCTCTCTCCCCTCCTGTCCTCCTCTCCTTCAATCTCTATTTCCCGCTTGCTTGGTCTCTGTGTCTCTTTATGAAGATGTATATTCAAGGATTTATTTCTTTTAATGCTGTGCCAAAAGTGGATCCTCTGCACAGGAGGAGGCTTTAAAGAGAGCGTCGTCGTGGGAGGGTGAGGGGCATTTAAATTAAGATTGCGGTAAAATATTTTCCGCATTCTGACAGCAAAAAGAGTCAAAAGAAAGTGACGGCCTTTTGTAATCATGGCTGTAAGTCAAATTTTTGTGGGGACGCTTTCAAAAAAATACAACACTCTTGGCTGCTTGCTACAGGGCACTGAATGTAACTCTTTCCATGCTATTGCACAGCTTGCCACTGACCATCTGTGTCTCTTAATTTGTACAGTAACGATAGGGCTTTAGGTCAGAAGAATAATGACTTCCTCTACCAAGAGAATTACAATGAAATATAAAAAGGTGAATTTATTGGACCTTTCAGGTTCAAAGTCACCACTGCCCTTCATTAGGAAAGCTATGCTTCTAGTATTGTGGCTCTGGTCAATAATACATGACTCCATATGGGTTTAAACAGAGAGAATTAATGAGCGTTTCATGCAAGGCAGATTACTGAGGTGCACACCAGCTTCTGCCAACAGCGTGTCTTCACGCTTTTGTTATTCTCTTGCTCCCTCTGCAGATAAATGAGAAAAATACACCTAAGAAGTTAAGCCTTATTAATCACACTTTATCCTTATTTTTTTCTTTTTTACACGAGAAACACTAGTTATTACTAACTGATACGATTACACATTGTTACATTGCTCTGTCAAAGGTGCAACCACAATTAACCGTGGCATCTTTGATCATATTAATTTTGCATGCCTTCTTTTTCCAAGCTTTATTTGGGTTATCTAGGCCCTCTAGGGCCCAGTGCAATATGCATGATCAGTCTGTTATGGTAAGAGGCAAGAGTTAAGCTCTTCAGCAGGACCCTCCCCTCCACACACACACACACACACACACACACACACACACACACACACACACACACACACACACACACACACACACACACACACACACTCATTTCAGCATAAGTGGCATCAGAGCTCATCAACCAGTTATTGCACAAATCATTAAACCGCTAACTGTTCCAGAGAAAAAAATTGTTTGTGTGTGTTTTTTACAACAACACTGGTATTTAAAAAATTAAATTTCAATTCTGCCTAATTTATTATGATAATATCATAATAAATTGTGTAGCTGTTCTTGTTATATGCTTTTTGCTTGCAGACTCTCCCACTGCTTCCATGCACACAATCATTAAAGTTACAGATAAATTTCACTGATCAAATTAATTATTTTATCCTGTATAGTAATTAGAGCAGCTTTCTTCATTGTCATCTTTTCTTCTCTTTAGGGGGTTACAACATAAATGATGTTATGTTCTACTGGACCAGAGGAAATGAGTCTGTCAGTGGTTTAGACAGTCTCCAGCTGGCTCAGTATACAGTAGAAGACCACTACACATCTGTCTCAGAGGCCATCTATGAAACTGGTAACAATGATAACCAAAACCATTGTTTAATTCTTTAAAAAGAAGTGTTTTGTTACTAAAGACTATTGTGCATTACATCAATACATGTAAATGTACTCAAATTTAGTTTTTTTATTGTCTTTCTTCTTACAGGCAATTATCCCAGGCTTGTCTTCCACTTTGAGCTGAAGAGGAGCATTCTGTACTTCATTCTGGAGACCTATGTCCCCTCTAGCCTGCTGGTGGTCCTCTCATGGGTTTCATTTTGGATTTCCTTGTCTTCTGTTCCAGCACGTATTTGCATAGGTATGGGATAATCCATTTTTCTGTTCATTCAATCATCAGAATCAGATTTAGAACATTTCTTTTTGAGCAAATGTCATATAGTTTTACACTGCAACTTAAGCGTTATTATTGCTGCTGTGTCCTGCTCTCTGTCAGTCATCATAGTAAACCTAAAGTGACTGAGATGCAATCAAAGTGTAGACTTTCATCTTTAGTTAAGAAGTTAAATGCACCATCTGCAATTTCTGATGGGCTCAGATGTAACCGGACAAATTAAAATGCTTATTTTTAACACTGTGTTGAGTATTGTTTTGTAATGGTTGCCAACTGATGGACCTCACCAGAGGATTCACAAAGGGATTTCTCCTTTGTGATAGTTTTGACTTTTGGAATTTTCAGCTTTTACCCAGTGAAGCTGAGATCAGGGACTTACTGGTAGGTAGTGTTGATTTTCAGTTTGTGATTTTAGATGATCATTTCTTGAAGTTGTATCTAGTGGAAACATCTAAGCATGTAAATTTTCACAGTAAGTGAACCTGGACTGGTTTAGTCTCGCCCGGACCTTACTCCCCCCCCCGCCCAAGCCTTGCCTCCACCTTTATAATGACTCTGTGAGCGTAGCTCCGTTAACCTCCACCTTAGGGTGCCTGCTCTGGAACCTGGTGTCGGGTTCCCTGGCTGCTCCCCCATCCGGCTAAAGAGACTTTTTCCTTTTGGACTCTGCTGCCGCACTCGTAGTCTGACTCTTGTTTTATGTTTTCATGTTTTGTGACTATTGCTGAGTTAGTTCTAGCCTAGTTAGTGCTTCGTAGTTCTGCTTTTGTTCATAGTGTCCAAATATTCTAGTATTGTATCTAGTAACACTGAAGTTTTTGCCTGCCATAGAGTGAGTTAATTCAGTTTCTTAGCCCCCTGAGTTTGTACCTCCGAGCCTCCATGTGGTGTCTGCATCTGAGTCCTCTTCCCTGTATTGGCCGCCCAGTCGTGACAATCATTTGCTGTTACATTCATTGCACACTAAGGTCAGCAGTGAGATTACAAGGTGCAACTCAGTGCAGGGTTCAACTTGGATAATACTTATGGATTGTGTTTTCCATTCAAATATCCCGCCTCGTTTCATTTTCTTTACAAAGTATGTCAGCATATTGCCAGGAAACACGAAAACCATCACCTGAGTTTCCATTGGTAAAACTGGTGCTATGAAGAGCAAAAGCTGGATTATTTTTGTATTTTTATTTTTTTGTTGAAATGCATTGGGTTATCAACATTTAGCTTTTTATTGGCATTTCTGCATTTACAACCAATAACTCCCGTTCAAAGCTGACCTTGGCCTGAGGCTAAGTTAAAAAAACAAAAAAAAACAAAAAAAAAACGTGGTTTTCTTTTTAGGTCTTTAGTGGTTCATCAAAGAATCCTACTTGACCACTGTCTGTGTTCTGTGCCAGGAGTGACCACAGTACTGACCATGACAACTCTGATGATGGGAGCCCGGACATCACTACCCAATGCCAACTGCTTCATCAAGGCCATCGATGTGTATTTGGGGATCTGCTTCAGCTTTATCTTCGGAGCACTTATTGAGTACGCTGTGGCCCACTTCTGCACCCTCACTCACGCTGATGCACACATGCTCATGGTGAGATACTCCTGGATGTACTTACATTAACTGTTGATTGTTGTGGTCATTACTGTTGTCACAGTCATTGTGTTCATCATGGTGGTCGCTGTCATTGTCATCGTCATCATCATGTCACCATGAGCATTTTGGGGTAAGTTGGATTTCTCGGATGTAAACGCATTGTGTTTTTGTTTTAATTCAAACCTAATCTTTCTTCTCTATCTTGCAGTACGGCCACCGAATGTACGACTTTGATGATGAAATGAACGGCATCATCACCACCATCTCCACTCACTCCAACAGGGCCAAGAGGCGCAAGGAGCCCGCTGCAACTTCTCCTTCAGTTCCCGCCTCAACAGAACTCGCTGTCAGGCCCTCTAGCCCCTCGGGCAGTGAGCCCAAGCCTGAGGCGGCACCTCCAGAGCACACCAACTGGTGCCTCACTGTTCTGGCCACCCTCCGCAAGATTCTGCGCGCCATACACTGTTGTCATGTGGAGAACCCCCACCATATAGACAACTACTCCAGAGTCACCTTTCCACTGTCTTTTGTCATTGTTAACCTACTCTACTGGACATATTATCTGTACTTTTAGCATTTGTTTAAGTGCTGCATATGTCCAGGAGAGTTTAAGATGGAGAGTGTTAGTAGACAATAAGTGTACCTTACTGTACATACGTACAGTAAGTGTAATTCAGGTGTGTTTTGGGTTGAATGTGTAAAACTTCTACATTTGGACTCATGAGCGAGGTCGCATTGTCATATGGGATTGTTCTGGTGGAAAAAGGGAATGCTCATAATTGCAGCTCCATTTTAAATATTAATAAGTACTCAAACTATGACATTGCTTAAAATTTGATGGAATTGGTTTTGATAAAAATTGGCCTACCTGACTATGACATGGTGATATTTTATAAATTCTGTCACGCTTTAATATTTATTTTAGGATGGAGCTGTAATTGAAGGCTTTATGACAGAATTCACCTGCGCTATTGAGTGAGAACAAATTCACATTCCACTTTGAGTCTCTTTTATGATGGATTGATCATTGATATTTTACAACTCCTGTTTCTGCCTGCAGGCACAACATTTAGAGTGAAATAGCAAAAGTAACAGATGGCAGAAGAGGGCTGAAAACGACAGGCAAGGGAGGTGGAAAAATCACTACAATGGAGCATGTGTTGAGAAATATAAACCTCCAAAGGACGAGCTTTCTACTCATTGTTGAAAGCTCTCATTCTTCTGTGTCCTTGTGTGAGTTATTTTTAATTCGCTGCAGTACTGTTTCTCCCAGCCTGCATATGACCCTTTTTTCATTTCTATAAATGTAGTGGCCTTGGATACCTTCAGTTGTATTCTGGAAATCTGGCTATCATGAACAGTTTAATGGCACTTGTCACGGTATGAATCTGTTCTGCTATTTCATAAAGGGAAGCACACCTGCACACTCCAAGATATGGAAGTCCAAAGGGATCCATGTTAAATAAATAAATATCAAATTACAAATGAAAATTCATGTTAATAAATAGAGTGAGATTTTATATATATATATGTGCTCGGCCTTTAGATGTAGAAATACTCTTTACTTTTGTTAAATCCCAGCCTAGAGTATGCTAGCCAGCCAACCAGCTAGATTAGCTTCTCAGTCTTCTCAGTCCAGATTGTTATTTTCTTTTTCATCAAATTGCTAGATTTTAGAGCGCTGACTAATCTTGTGAGTTCAAAAATAAAATAGGCTTTTAAACATATAACTGCCAGCTAGCAAGACTGTTGTAGGAACATAATTTCTATAGTCATGTGAAAAAAAGAAAAAAAAGAAAAAAGAAACATTCACAGGAGTCTTTACACAAAAGTGTTCTAGAGATAAATTCAAGGCCACCTGGAAGCTAAAGCTTGGCTGTAATTGGGTCATTGAACAGGACAATGATCACAAGATCACCAGCAAGTCTCCAGCAGAATGGCTGGAAAAGAAAAGAACCAAGGTGTTTTGACTGCACAACATTCAAACTTGACTGAAATGCAGTAGTGGCACCTTAAGAGAGCTGTAACGGAACTAAATCAATATTGTACAGAAGAGTGGGTCAAAATTTCTCTGTAAGAGGCTGAAAAAAGTTCATACTGAAAATTATTATTTAATTTTTCACATGAATAATATGTTGTCTTCTTCCACAGCAGTTTTAGTAAGAAAAAGTATTAATATCTAATGAAAAACTTAACATGAAATAAAGCGTCATTGAAAATGGCATCCTGTAAATCACGTTGTAGAACAAAACATTTCTTATAAATTATAGTAGCTTAATTTTAATAGTGTCTGAAATAATCTCATTAGATCATCTGTATACTTCAGTTTATTTGTATTATTATTTATTTATATTGGAGCTTTTGGGTTTCCATACTAACTGGCAGGCATAATGGAAAACACAGGTGTAAATATAAAGGACAGCAGACATACAGTATACCAATACAGACAGGTACTATGTTACAGTGATAAATATATGCAGTATTTCTCTCTCTATGGGTTGGCTGGTAGTGTTTTCACTGTGGTTTTTCAATGGATCGGACAGTTAAAGTGTTAAAAATTTTAAGATGGATTTAAATATGAAATGGATAAAATATTTAAATAGGATGTTGTCATCTGAAAGTTATCTAAATGGAAAATACATAGAAATGTTTGAGGTACTGTTGGGTCAGAAGTTTATATACACTCAACATTGGCATGGATGTTAAGGTAAGTTTGGGGTTTTAATCATTTGTTTGAACTGCTCTTTTTCCAGGGTGGAACGATTGTGTATATGATACATCTTTAATAACTTTAAAAAGCAAGACTTTTGTTCAGTAGCGTAAACCACAAATTTTCAATGGGGCTGAGATCAGAGTTTTTGGGAAGCTCATTCCAGATGTTCAGTGTTAGCCTGCTTTGTCCCATCCAAAACTTGTTTTGATGTGTGTTTGGGATCATTGTATTTCTGTTGTACATTCAGTTGTATCCAAGTTATAATCATTTCCTCCTTTCTTTTTTGTTCTATCCACTTTATGGAATGTATTAAGACCCTTGGCAGCACAACAGCCCAAGAGCATGATGCTAGCACCACCGTGCTTGGCTAGTAGTATAGTGTTCTTAGCTTTAAAAGTCTCACATTTTTTTTATTGTGGCTAAATAGCTCAATTTTTGTCTCATTAGACCATAAAACCTTTCTCTAGAAAGCATTTGTATATGGGCAGCTGGAAAATTGGATGTGAGCTTTTGAGGCAGAGGCGGTTTTTTTTCAGATAGCACCCTCTTAGTCTGTGGTGATATCAAACTCACTTTACTGTCGATAGTAACGCTGGTGTCCCAGTGTTTCCAGTTCATTGCAAGCTTGTTTCTTAGTGGTTTATTAGTTGTTCCTAAACATCCTAACTAATTTACTCTCATTTAAAGGTGAAACTTTGGGCCTTCTTTCTGACCTTGGCAAATTAGTGAAACATTTGAACCTCCACTGATATAAAGTTGATTGACCTGACAATCTTGGAATCTGCAGTTTATAGAAATGGTGCCAAGAGACCTTCTTGACCAACTTGTGTAAATCTACAATTCTCTTTCTCAGATCTTCTCTGAGTTTCTTGGACTTCCCCATTTTCATGAGTACTGGTCAATTGAATGAGGGCTCGCAAAAAAAAAACATTTTTTGTCAATGATGATCACGAACGGCCTATTAACGAAGTTAATAGGCCTTGGCCATGTCAAGTTAAAAGACATCGGAGAACCTTGAGCGGCACTTTGAATATTTGAAGGCATGCTTTATATTTGAGCCTTTATGTATAGGTTTGAGGCTGTGCAGATTTGCAAATATCTAAAGAAATTCAAACACCCAATTCTTGTTTTTTTTTCTTTACAATCATTAAAGATGTTGTACAATCATCCCACCTTGGAAAAGACAAGTTCAAAGAAAACCTTAAAAACACAAAATGACCCTCATGAACATTATGAGTGCATGTAAACGACTGTACTCAACTGTGGAACTCTTCAGTTTTGTAAACTGTTAACTCTCAACTGTTTCAGTTGAGATGATACAGCACATTCTCTGTCAGCGTTGTGAACCAACCAAAGAACCAAAGACTTCAATTTAATTCAACCATTCCTCTTCGTTTCTCTTTAGTTCCCAAGAGATTTTTTCAAGTTATGTCATGTTTGTTATTCATTGAAGAACTCTGAAATAGCATGAAGTTCATATTTCAGATAGAAAACAGGATTCAGTTGAATATCAGAAGTGCATGTTTATTTATTGCTGTACTCAGTATTGCTATGACATAATCTCACTCATTTAATATGAAAACTGGTACAAGTTTCACCATGATACAAGTCTCAGAGGTTCCATTTCTAAGAACTACTTCTCAGTGTGCAGTGACGAGCTAAATTGTTCATATTTGAATGTGCTTCATTTTAGCTTCTACTTCTCCTTTTAACCATTTTTGAATATACCATCAACTACCAAACATTTTGATTGATCTTTGTCTGATTATAATACAAAAGTAGGATATTTTTTGTTTATGCTCTTCCTGCATGATTGTCAATCGTATCTTTTGTTTTTTGTTGGGGTTTTTCCGTTGCTTGATTTGTTTTGGTTCAACATGATAGAGAGGAATCATCACTAAAGAGTAAGAAAAGACTGTTTCATGAACAAGATGTATATTTTCATTTGATTTGGTCTGTCATCTGAGTTTAAAGTAAGAATCTGCTCAAACTTCTGTTTTCTTTTTCACTTTTTTTCAAAACTTTGAAAGAAATGAATGATCTGTGACTGTGTTCTCTGGACGCACTGATCTGGGGGAAAGGTTAACGTGATAAAACATAGACTGCCAGGTTTTATATAATATGGCACCACAGTCATAGTTCTGATAGTAATCTTCTCAGTGAAAAGTACAAGAAATGAATGCCAATATGGAGCCAAAGAACCACAAAAGCAACCACTGAAGCATCTTGTCAGTGTGGACGCACAGAGTCGTAAGGTTGTCCTAAGGTATGGCTCCACAGTTGCAACTACAATGTAAATGCCTGTTTGCTCTAAATGGACAGCATTGTTGACGGTGAAGGTGCAAACAAGATCGTTTGGACATGTTTGGAGCAACAGTTGGACTGCCCCCCCCCCCTTTCTGTCCTTTTGTGGGACCTGTCAATCTTCCAGGAGACACTGGCTATTATAACAGCCTCACAGTTCTTGGGACATCTTCATGTACAATCTATTTATACACTGTAGTACCATGTTAATATAGACTTCAGTTTCCTTATTGTAAATAAATAGTAACACTATGCATGTTTAGTCTGTGTATGAATATGAATGATAGCAATAAAAAAAGAGGTTTAACGTGTTCATTGTTGACACTCTTTATACAGCTATAGTAACTATAGTGTTGTGTATGACTATGGCATCATCAACCAACACAGCAGTCTGAAAGTCGCATCATTTTCCAGAATCAAAATTACAAATGCAGAATCAGAGACCAGCTAGCCTTCAGACATGCAAATGTGTTTGTGTTGCAGATGTTTGGAATGCCCTCCAGCTCCCTTAGCTCTGACTCAGCAGAATACCGAGTGAGGTCGTCTCTCTCTCTCTCACACACACAAACACACATTTCTTTAAAGGGGCGAATTCAGTAGGTTGCTTTTCTTTAAAGACATACCAAGCCACTTTGCTGTTTGGTGCTTCCAATTGGAAATTAACTGAATTTTTAAAACATTTTCATCATCTAGAGTAGAGAATTTGGGCAAACTATTAAATAAGTCTTCAACCAACTTTTAAAAAAAAAGTCCAGATGCTTTTCTTTCCAAGCTCCTTATACTATTAAATAAATTATTTTTTATTAAAAGGGTGAAGAAAAAAAGTATTTCTGCAGCAGAGTCCAGCTTTGGAGGACTGAGTGTATATGTTTGTGTTCTTTGTAAATCTAAAGACTTTTTCATACATGCATTACGCTGCACTGCTTGTACCACAACAAATCTATTAGAAGTTAGAACTACAGTTGATGTAGATGTACACAGTTACTCACAAAAAATAAACATAAATGAGATCTAAACAGGGTCGAACCGGGCAAAAGTCTTTCATATACTGTTACAGTAATATTAAAATGAAAATTGGTGGATATTTTAAATATTTAACTTTATTTTCCTCAGGGCATGAATGATAGGATTGATTGTCTGACCTCAAGTTTTTATCTTTGTGCTGGCAGGTGTAAAATGCTCTAATGTTTCCAATATAAGTGTTCATAATCCTCACACTGTAAATCCTGATCCTCTACTGGATCAATCTCCCAGAATCTAGAAATCCCTTTAAAAGAGATCATGATGTGACGCGTATCAAAGGTGCAGATTTGGGCCTCTGCGTGGCAGATGTTTTATGTTCTCTGATCGGGAATGACCTGCTCAGTGATGAGAGGGAGCTTGAATGCCTTGATGATACCCTCTAAGCAAAATTTTGTGTCGTAGCCCTGTGGTGCTCACATGGTTGCTAAATGAAGCTGATAATATCCTTGATATTGTTTACACCATGTAAATAATGCAGTCTTCTTAAATAACCATGAACAATGCAGACTTGAGGCAGCTTGCATGTCCCCGTGTTGCATTCATCATGAATAGCATCGCTTGCAGAGATAAAACTGATTGGATTTGACCTATCTGTGGCCCTGAAGATGAAAATCTGATCCAATCAAAGCTGACATGGCTTTGCAGTTGCACTTCAGCACTCAAGACTCATGGTTGCCAGCTTGACTCTGTTAGGCATTTTCTGCAGCTTCAGGTTCTCCTCCACCATTTATATATCGTGGGTTTCCACAGTGACATAGACTACATATCTTCAGCAGGAAGTTCTCTAGAACATTTACAAGAAAAAAAGTCACGTCTTGGCTTTGACATATCCAGCAAAACATTATCACAACCTTTTAGCATGTACTGAGAATACTGAAAGATGTCAGAACAAGTGTGCTCCAAGCAGCATTCAGTCAACTAGCACCAACTAACAACACGAAGCATGCGGTCATATAACTACATGCAGCACCATAATGCATTCACAAGAGCTGGTAAACAGCATGTTATAGTGAAGATGTGGAAACAGTAACTGGCTCTTATGATCCACTGTTTGATTCTCAGGAGACTGAGATGTTGTTTGATCGTTAGCTAGCTAAAATAGTACAAGTCTATCAGTTTAATTGCATTTATGTAGTGACTAATCACAACAGCAGTCACCTCATGGAGCAAGCACTTGGAGACAGTGGGAAGGACAAACTCCCTTTAAACAGGAAGAATCCTCCAGCAGAACCAGGGTGGAGCAGCCTAACCAACCAATTAGGTTGATGACAGCAACATAAAAAACAAACAAACAGAGCACACAAAGAAATACTAGAAACAAGGATTTCACAACACTTACTCATCAAAGGGTTTTTCTATATTGCTCCTTTTATAGGCAAAAAGAAGCGCATAGTGGTCGATCAAAAATAATGTTTAAATTAAAGGTTTTCTGATGAGAGTTCAGTTCCAGGTATTTGTTTTAATGCATCATACAAAAGGTAAAATTAAGTTCATTTTATAAGTTAAGATCCATATCAGAGCTGAATAAGGATGCAAAGCGGGGGCTTATTTTGTGATCAACAAGTTATCAAAGTTATGTTAAAGTGAAGTGATCCACCCACTGTTACATCCAATTTCAAAACAGCGTTGGGTGTAACAGTTCCAAAGTAAAGTATTTTTGTCATCACATTATATTTTTCACTTTTCTACAGTAGATTGTATTTTAATACTGTGGATGAAGTAATTACATTACAGTTACAATTGTGTTGTTACTTGTGTTAAACCAGTTTCTCAACTGGACAACAAATCTCTGTAAAAATAACATCTTTCCTTACAGTCAGTGCATCATTTTTTTAGGGTGGCTGTATGCCTCTCGGAACTATCGCTTATATCAGTGTAAAAACTGATAAGATGAGTCATAGTGTGAAGCCTGTTACCCTCCCCACAGGACTTGGAGCCTGAATCTGGACTGAATGAGGCTGAGAAGTGGAAGGTTATCACAACATCAAAACACATCTCAGGGTGGTAGATTCGAGGATGTAGCAGCCTGAGTGAGAGCAATACAGCATTTGTCTCGACAGAAAACTCCCACGGGAATATAAAATAATGTGTGCAATTGTTTTTCCTCACAGTCTGTGGAATATCAATAGTGGTCCAATCAGATGGAGTGTAGCAGGAGATAGAGGCTGCGAGTAATTGCAATCTAGCTGAGCAGATAAATGTCGTTTGGGTTTACTGACAGACAATTGAGCATGCATTTTAGAAGAATGCAGCGAATTGATGTGAACATTTTTGATGCAACAAGAACTCCTGCTTTGTCTTTAAGTCCAGCCACACTGGCCACTTTGTGTCTCTGCATCCAAAACCCTTTAAAGATCCTTGAACGAGAAAGGTGTGACATGTCCGTCATTAACTAATTCTGTAAACAGTCACACTCTTTAACCTCCTCAAATCATGGCGTGTTCCTTTCTCCTGCCACCAGGGCGTGGTGCTCAATGTCGCCACGAGATGGCGGTATAGAACCACGATTAACCATCACACACATCCACTGCAGTGCGAGAAGAGCTGCACTGTGCAGCAAACCATAAAAAGATTGACTCGCATGTTGGTGCACTGAGAAATCGCTATTATAAAATTGTACTGACCCGCTCCCCTCTAATATTTTAAGCCAATTACATGTGTGGAACTTTGTTGTTTTGCTGTTGTGCAGGTTTAGTGTTTGTGTCTTCAGGGAGCCGCAGGTTACAGTGACAAGAGAAGACATGATGCTCATTAAAATGGGGTTCAGCTTGTGTGACGGAATGGTTTAAGCAAATTATGAAGCTGAAAATATGACTGCAGCGTTAATAAGAATCTTAATGAATTGACAAGATTGATTGGTTTGAAGTTGCTCGTTTATATTTTTTGATGTATAAAACTGAAATGAATCCTTCATAGAAAGAAAAGAACTGTCAAAATGCTGCTCCTGCTGCTGCAGTATTTACCCTTTATAAGAATTTCTTACTATGTTTATGAAATGAATAAGCTTGCATCCAGTTAATGAACTGATCACCATAATAAGCATCCTCATTGGTGTGATTGCTGATTGCTATGCAGTCGCAATTACGCTCATGTTGTCTTTTTGATTTTTTTTTTTTTTTGCTAACCTGCAGCTCAAAATTTTTCATTTTATTGATATGCATGCAATTTGATGCTGTTTGCTTCGTTTTCATGCATAAAATGTGCATAAATCTGCATTTTTCATGAGATATCCTGAAAATCACGAAGGCACTTTGCTGCTAATTCATATGCTAAACTGTGCACAGTCCTTTGCACGGTTCTGTTATCTATTTTTCTTTTTTCAAATGATTTAATTAAATTCCCTGACACTCATGCATTAGTCACTGTATACTGCATGACTAATTTTAATAGTATCGCATACTGATTTGTACCTGGGCTTTCTATGATAACATATACAGTTTATTTAGAGTTAGATAATGCATTAAGGTCTTTGGAGGATCATTCAGTCTACTTAAAACACAAAAGACAAGTTTGAACCTTTGACGTCTATAGTGAAGGAATCTGAACCCATTATGGTTTTTGCTGAGATTGTTTACGACTGTTTCCCTTAGAGGGAAAGGTCACTGCAAATCATCACACACTTGTTTTGAGTGATCACTTTTATCCTGTGATGAAACATTTGTATCCTGTTGTGTGTGCTGGCTATAGATCAACATGTTAAACCCTTCTCTCTCCATCAACATTATCAAAACAACAAATGACTGAATATATTTTAGAAAAATGGTCTTTCATCCCTTCAAGAGAATTACAGCGACTTGAAGACTGGCCAACACTTCACTAAGACATGTTCAAGGGGAACAGTAACCCTTTGTCACCCATATTATTATCTTTTTAAATGCCCATAACTGGAACAAAATTATGCAAAGTTCCACTGACCACAATTGTAACTCACCACTTGCATTCAGTAAAAATCCAGTCTGAACCTGCTTATTACTGCACAGTGACGAGGTCTGGATGAGCTAATTATTAAGACGTATGGGTTATTATTATCATTATGTCTATAATATGCTGTCTAAGGTTCACTTTCTAAGGTGGCCCCATCATTCTCACTGTACTGTACAAGAATATAGGCTACCACACACCAGTGGAATTTTTAAATGATCACCACTTCACACTCATTGAAGTATTTGATGATACAACCGTGTGTAAAATAAAGTTTTCACAGGACTCTCTGCAGTCTCATAAAAAACACACAGCTTATGATTTAGCAGCTTGTAGAACAACCTTTAGCAGTAATAACTTGAAGTTCTTTATGACTTTAACCGTCTCCTACATCATTATTTACAACATTGATTTAGTTCATGGAGGTTTTGAAAAATTAGTTGACATCTGGGCTTTGACTGGATCATTGCAGGACCTTGATTGTTCTCTTTTTCAACCATTCTGTTGAAGATTTGATGTTATGATTGGGATCATTGTCCTTGTTGCATCACCCAATGCAGGCCAAGCTGAATCTTTTGAACAGTTGGCCTCAAATTGGTTTTTGGTTCATGGTCAACTGCAAGGCACCCAAATCACCTCATGGGGACCCCTGCTTTTCAGAAAGAAGAGGTTTTCTCCTAGTAATCCTTCCAAGCATAACATTTACTTACTTAAGGCCTGTATAGTCTGAGATGTAGCTGAGATGTTGATGCTTTATCTTTTTAAAAATATATCTATAAAAATTTCTTAAGAATTCCTGAGCATGCCAAGAGTGTAGCATTGTGTTAACATACACCTGAATGCTTCAGCAAAACGCTGCTTTTACAGGGGCAGTCACACATGCCGATGATCACTTAATTCAAGTGCATTAATTTGATTACTGCTACATATCCTCTTAATTCATATAGAAGCAGTGAGGATATAGCCTGCTTAGTTTTTTAGAGTAAAGTATATACATGTTTTCTTGTGTGCTTTTACTGTAATGCATTGCAATCTATTGTAGAAATCAACTTCAGCTGCATCTGCAACTCAGTCAGTACCAAAAATCAGGTAAAGCATTATATAAAAAATAAATAAATCATAAATCAGCTTCTCAGTAAATACCTCATTAGACGCAGTTTACCTGAAACGATTAAAAAATGCAAAACCAGAATCAATAATTCTTGCTGAGCAATCAATCAGTGAAAACTGCAATTTAATTATTACTGACTATATACGACCAAGTGCCTGACAATTAAGCTGAATTATAACGATAAGGAAATTATACAAGAATATAAGGATTTTGACAGCGAGAGGGGGGAAAACCAGCACGTTAGAATATAAATATAATTATTCACACAGTGATTAAATGAGACAGTAAAACAGAAATGAATTCCAAAATAGAACAGCTCAGGCACAAGTACCTGCTAACTGCTCTGTGCCGCAGCACTTGAACTAAAAATAACTTTCCTCACTTCTTGTGGTCCATTCCGTGTCAATCAGATTACCTTGCAATTTGCAAATTTGGACCATTGGGGCCATTACCCTGCAAATTGAATTTCAATCAAACCTTTTAAGCGTTAGCTCACTATGTGTAACACACTCCCCTGTTGTTCATGGACTAAGCTCTCTGAATGGGGGAGTCTGAGGATCTCCACAGGCTACTTGGAGGACTTATAAAAGGTATATATGGAAGGTATGCAATTATTAAAGCCTGAGTTGATGGACATCCGTGTACAGGCTTGTTACCATAGCAAGAATGGAAACTTGAAAAATCAATTGTCATCCATAGGACTGGGAGACTGTTCATCTTTTGTGCACTGTGTCCCAAACAGTACACTTTAAACATGGTGAAGGTTTCTCACATGAATCACAGATACCAGGAAAACAAACCAGATGACAACCACGTGGAGACAGTTTTTCAATTTTTCTTGTGATTTTCATACTATTATAGCAAATATTACTAATCAGATTATTCATGTCTCTGTTCTTTGCATTAAACCCTGGCCGTTTCATTCTAGCATATTATTACAGTCTGTATTGAGTCTGTCATGACTTTGTCATTTAAAGTCACTTAAGTAATCATGCTGTCAGCTCTGTGAGTGGCGACTAAAGTGTGTTTACGTCCAGACTTCTGGTATTATGCAAGCTCATGGTAGGTGGCAGTACATTCACACAGCTCTACCTTGAGAGACAAAGCATTCATTTAGCCACCTTTCATTCGTGCAAATAAAGGACACGCAGAGTGGCTCCCTCCAGAAACAAACAAATGAATACTTTTAAACTAAACACTCTAAAAGATTTGTTAACTCCATGGATTCTTTTTCTCACCTCAAATCTAATATAAAGACAAAAAACAAAACAAAAACAGCCCCCCCATAAGACGTTGGTGTGGTCTTTTTGTAATACAGGGGAAAACTTACAATGTGTAATTTGAAACAGACAGTGGGTGAATATTCTTCACATGCACATGCAGGCCAGAGTGTTGCAAGTGCACCTGTCAATGCAAACAGTCCATATCCAAAAATAGAGCGGTCATAGAATGAGAAGATGAAGAAGATGGATGGATGTATGGAGGAACTGAAATGATGCTCTGATCCTCAAAAGGGCAAACAGAATGGAACCATGCCTTCTTATATGCACGAAGGAAAGCATAGACATCATGGATGATGTGAACATGTGACATGAACAATCACAGTGAGAAAAGTTGTACAGTATCTGCAGGAGCTAAACAGAATACAGATGCCATTCACTGTATTATTTACACTGTGATTTCCCTACTCTGGCAGGTCAAAGTGAGGAAAAAGCACAGCTGAACTGCACCTTTGCGGTTCCTCAACCGACTCAGTAATGCTATTTTGCTGTTATTATTATAATTTTTTTCCACTAGATGAAAGATGAAAATGAAGCAGTGTTGCCACTTAAATACAAAGCCAAGAGCAGCCTGTCTTTATGCCGGACACATGAGCATTTCAAATTAGTCTGGAACCTCGTACTTGCGTTTTTAATCAACAAACTCAGACCAAAATCCGTCAATGCAACTGGACTGAGTTGGCCTACAACCAGTCAGAGCAACAAAGAGCTGCAAACCGGACACGTGTAAACTGATTACAGCAGACAGAGATGTCAGTCTTTGCACCCACATTAGATAAAGGGGTGTAACTAGCATGGGCAATGCTGAGTGGAATCCGTCTGAATGGGAGACACACTCTGGTAGAGCAAATGAAACAGAGCTCAGCCCCTATCACTTTTGTATTTCTTGTCTTATCTGCAGCCAACACCAAGACTCCCTGTGTAACACATTGGACTTGTCATAGCGCGAAATGTATTGGTGTAATTAACAAAATTAATGACCACTTTCTCATATTCAGGTGACTCAGGGAGTCTTACTGCTGAACCCGGGTGCACAATTTGTACAGCTGTTGTGAATGTTATTAGCAATATGGGTGCTATGCTGCAAAAATGTTAAAATGTCTCCTCAAAAAAAAAAATCCAGTCAAATCAATTAAAGACATAGAAATAAGAGAAATCATTCATTGTGATTTAACAACTAAATTGAAATACAGTGTCTCTCCTGTACTGCAAACTCCCTCACATAAGCATATGAAATGATCAAAGTGATTGTATTCATGCAGCAATTACTAACACTTATATGATTTTAAAACATATTACAATATAACAATTCAAGCTCAAACTGGAACTCTTCAGGTAAAATGACTTTCTGAGACTACTGAATACCATCAACCTGAAATCATCCTAAAAGAGTTACATTTCATACGTAACAATGAAAAGCTATACAGACTTAAAGGGAAAAATACAGAATACACAGTCAGACTGTGAGGAAGCCCTGCCAGGAACCCTAGTTGCTTAAAACAACTTGGTTTGTGGGGTTTGTTAAAAGTGCAGAATTTAAAAGTAGCTACCACCATGTTTTTGCTAGGGTAGGAGGACAGACTAACTGATGAAAGGCAAGCAGTACAACAACACACTAACACTGCAGTTTTTGCTGTACTATAGATCATGTTTTTAATGGAAGGCATTTGAACATGCCTTGTTGTTTGCACAAATTCATCCTTCTGTCATTTGGATGAGTGATGAAATGTTTCTCCTGGTGAAAAACATCGTGTCCAGCTTGAACTAAATAAACTTTTTGGGGGGGATTTCCTTATGTAACACTGTAACAAGACTTCCTAAATGAATTATACTAATGGACCAATTGGTTTGATTATAGGAGCACAGTGGTGTGTTTAAATGAGACAGAGACAGAAATGTGAATTTAAAGAATAAGCCAGCTTTAGTGAACCGAACCATAAGTTTGGCCGCCACAGTTTAACGGTACTTACAATTATAAAAAAGAAAAATCACTAAAAACTAAAAAAATACATAAAACTACCAGGATAAAGACTTGGCCAAGTGTTAGTTCTCAGTTCTTAATATTGGGTGTAACCAGGTAAACTGACATCTGAACCTTTCTAGAAAAAAACAGATTACTCAAATTCAATTTCCATTCAAATAAAAATCTCAAACAATTCACTTTTTGTAAATTGCAAAATAAAGACTGTTCCAAACATGCATCTGTTTACTCACTGCAACTACTTTTAGCTCAGAAAACTGCTGAAAGTAGCTGAACTTATCCACAGCAGGGTTTGTTGCAAGCTTATATCCAGTGCGTTTTCATCTCAAAACTTCAGTCTCTTATAACTCTCCTCCTCATGTCAGCAGGTAACTACACACACAACAACGCAGCGGACACAAGCAGGTGGGCGGGACACACACACTCTCTTTCCTGACCTCTATCATTTCTTACAGAGGTACCCTCATTTTATCTGGGTTATATCCTCCCCTCCTGCCCGTCCCTAGGCATCTGCAGTGTGGCACTGAGTCACATGACTTTAACATCTCCAACATAATTTCTATTTGGTTTCTCAAAATCATTTAGAAGAGCTAATCAATGCCACACTAAGGCCTTGAAAAAGAGAATTTATCATCGTTATCAGAGGATTGCCAAATTTTACATAACGCAATATCTCAGCTAGCTTTGCTTTGAGAGCGATGAAGCGATGAAGGGATAGTTCAGTAATTTGAAATTCACTAACCTGGATCTTCACGAGTTCAGGCTGTTCAGCCACAGTTCTCTTTACATCACTCAATCCTTCATCACATGCTGCATCAGAGCTCATCTCATCATCTAGAGGAATTTCCTCAAACCACCACAAATCTGAACTCTGAATTCTTTGGCAAGTCCAGTCCAGGCAAGATACCTGCTTCAGATGACATGTCAAGTTCAGGTGAGTTGGCACATTCAAGTGAGTTGTCATCATAACATACATCCTGAATCACTTCCTCACCTTCCACTACTATAAGGGACTCAGTTGTAGGAGGATCAGGTGGAAGGGAAACTGTTGACACTCTTTCTTGTTTGGATGAGTTTTGACTATGTCAGGTTCTGCAGCTGCTGATAGAAATCCACACAGGTCCATCTGTACTGTCAGGTTTGACTGTCTCCAGCTTGCTTAAGGACTATGTAAACATCCTCTTCCCACGCAGCGTCAATGCAGCTTCACATTTTTTAGGAGGACTCTGTCTCCAGTTTGCAATGTTGAGTCAACCACTTGCCCACAGATCTGGCTTTGTTGGAAGTTGCATTGTTTTATGCATTGCTGGTGGCAACCTGGGACTCTTCCTGATCTTCAGAAGAGAAGACCCTTTGTACACTTATAAGCATGTACCAAAACTTGACCAAGACTTTCCAGTGGAGTTTATCTGACCAATTGAGTGTTCCCCAAGCATCTGGAGAAGAGCACGATTGAATCTCTCAAGGGGATTTCCTCTGGGATGGTAAGAGGTTGTATGTACTTTCTTCATGCCAGTAAGTTCACAGATACACTTTGGTCTTTGCTTGTTGGTTTGGAATTGGTACCCCTGAGGCATATGATCAGTTATCACAAATACATTTAAGTTAAAATATTAAACAAAAATAAGAATGCTTGCTTTTGTAACAGAATAAATACACAAAATTAGGCAATGATAAGGCTTCTCATGAAACACTAAATGCAAGAGGATTTATCAACAAACAAAGCATTCATATTTGCCAAGTAAGGTTAAAATATGATGCCACAGATGATAATAAATTTTGGGAGCCAAAAGAGCCAGCTTTTCTTTGGGAGCTGTACCACAAGAGCTGGCTCTCTGAAAAGACCTGAACTTCCCATCACCAGTGGACGAAAAAGGCGGTACCTGTTCTTGATGTAGTGGACTACAATAAGAACATGGGTGGTGTCTGACGCTCTGATTGGATATTACAGTGCTCGCCACAAAATAATGAAGTGGTGATGACTTCTTGGACATTGCCGTTATGGAGAGTTTTATTTTGCTTAAGGAGTCAGGAACACAAAAAAGGGTCCAGGAGCAGCTTGCTAAAGAAATGTGGGGTGTTGGTGTTGGTGCTGCCTCAGTACGCCCACACTCACCTGCATTCCACGTTATTATGGCAGCAATGCTACACTTTAGAGGAGGTACTGCAGGAGGTGCCAGGATATAGTCATCCAGCAGATGAAAATGCCAGTCTGTTGTAAGGCTTGCAATGTCCCTCTGTGGCTCTTATCCCCCCAGAATATCTGCTTTTAACAGTGGCATGATGAGTAGCAATAAATGCTATAATTGTAAATATATAAATAAAAAACTGAAGGTTTGGGTATTTCCATATTTGCTTTCTTTCTTGCATGTTAGAACTGTGAGTAAAGTGGCATGATGACCAGAAATAAATGGTAAAAGTGTGAATATGTAGTGTAGGGTTGGAATTTTAATAAGTGGTCTCCGTTGGGAGTCAAACACAATCCTTTATTATAGTGTTATTTGAATAATAAAAAATATATTTTTTTAGGCACCCTAAAGTTAGATACTTTCTGTTATTCAGTAATTGAGATATTTCAACTTTCACAGATGGTGCCAAATTGAAAAACGCATAAATACATCTTTACTAAAACCTCTGTAACCTTGCTGTATTTCACTTCATTAGCATCAATCTTTGTACAGGTAATGTCCATATGTTTATTCATGATATTCCAGAGTTTCTCTAGCATATTTTCATGCTATAAAAAACAAAAAAATATTTAGACAAGGGGAAAAGAAATCAGGTTTTTGTGTGTTTGTGTGAGTAACATCTGCTGTAATATTTACACCTCTGATGAAATTAGTTTCATTTTGAGATTGTTTTCACATAGTTTGTTATTGCAGAGAAATACTCAATTCATGTTGGGCATGTCATTTTCGAGCAGGAACCTCAGAAATACCCTTGGGCATTGAGAGGTTAATCATCTCAGAAGCAGGAGGAAGTAGACGGTCCAGTATGTCATGTGTGCAGTACAAGTCAGACACGGAAGGGTCTTTAATAAGGATTTCAACACTGGCACGCCATGTATTGTAATCTGCCTCATGGCTGGGACGTGGACTCATGCCTGAAAAACCTCTGAGTCTATGATGTGAAGCAAACTGGGGTGAGCTCTCATTGCTCAACACTACGACTGCTGGTGGATTGACATCAATTACGGGTTTAGTACTGGATCCAGATGAGACTGGAAGAGTCTGTGAGGAGCTGAGCTCAATCGGGTTCTCAATGAAAATGGGAGAAGTAAGAGGCTTACTTGCATTATTTGTCACTGTCAAAATCATGGAGTCTAGAGGTGCCACTGGTTGTCTTCAGAAAATTCAATAATCATGTGCTTATGGTAATCTGAATCAGGATCGTGGAAACAGCGTTGATGGAGCCATATTTCTGGAGAAAGGCGGAGACTTCCTCATCAGTTTCTAATCCTGTTAAACTAGCAACTATAGAACGGGGAATTCTGACTGATTCCTGTTGTATGACATCCATTTTTTCCAGACTTCATGATTCAGATTTGGCACTTATGAAAACACGACAGAGACAGGAATGGGAATTTAAAGAATAAGCTGGCTTTAGTGAACAGAACCATAGATTTGACCACCACAGTTTTATGGTTCTCAGACACAATTATGAAAAAGAAAAAAAAATCACAAAAATCTCTCTCTCACTCTCCAAGTCCAGACGGGAAGGCTTGTCATCTAAATGAGTGGAGAAATCGCCCACAGAAACAATCCAGGATACAAACAAAAATATAACATGTCATCACACAGGGTCAGAGGATTGATACCAGTATTAATTATGCTGTTCTAGATATTGTCCACAACTTAGCTTTTTGTATACATCATATTTGACATCATTTTGTAATTAACATAGTAGGTGGGCGGGACACACAGCAGCAGTCTGTATTCCCATTGGTCAAAACAAACAGGAGGCTTTGTATTCTGACTGGTTGGACAGGCTGTCGCTCTTTCCTAAGCTTTATCTTTTTTTTACAGAAGTACCCTCATTTTATATTGGTTACACTTACCTGGTTTATTACGCGTGCATCATGAAATTATTATCTGTAGAGCTTTTGCAGTCAGCATTTCCTTTGCTTTATTTCCAGGTTCACCAAGTAGCAGCTTTTAAAAGCAAACAGCAAACAGGTTATTTAGCCTGGTGTTTTGCTTTGGTAGTTTAAGACAAAAATGGAGCTAAACAGTAACCTAATTTTAGACTGTGGTGAAAAGAAATCCTAGTACAGGTGTAATTGTCTTTTCTCTAGTGTCTGATGATTGTTTAATTATCTTGTAGCCTAGCCTGTAGAAGAGTGTGTCCCTCCATTGATATGAATGTGCGTCCCCACAATCAACTGGGCTCCACAGTGCTGGGCAGTGAGCACAGGAGGGCCTGACTTGAGGATGTCAGGCCCTCAGGCTGCCCTCAAAAAGTCTGTTTCTTATTCTTTGGTTAGAGACACTGACACCAGTGTCCTGCTGGAGGTCATTCTGAGGCTCTGGCAGAAATTAGGAAACATTAGGAGGTAAAGTAGAGAATGCAGAGTCAACTATGACTGAGGCAGTCTTTCCAACATGAAGTTCAAGTTGCTGATTTCCTGTGTGGGTGCCTGGTGGAAAAAATATGTCTCAAAGTGTTGTCAAAGCTGTACCATCCAACATAAACCTGGTATATTGTCATCCACAAACAAAAATACACGCACAGAAATCTTTTTAAAACGTAAACATCAAAAAAACTCTCAGCAGGGATTCAACTTCACTTTATGACGTCTGGGAAACATCATTTACTGAATGCATCACAGCATTCAGAGCCTTGATGGTCACAGACTATGCAGAGCATACACTGAAAATGAATACATTTCCTTAGGCTTCTGCAGGAAAATCACATCCCAGCTTACGTCACTGCTGAAGATATGATCACTCCTGCACTGAGGGAGAGCAAAAACACAGTCGGAGAACAGTGAATTACTCAGACACGTAGAGAGCATCCACCTCACACCTGAAAGTCTGTTTGTAATGAAGAATAAATGCCGAGATAAAACCTTTGTTTTGGCTCTATTTGAAGGCTTTGGCAGTTTGAATTGGAGGATTTTAATGAAAATGAAGCCTAAGACTAGAAAACTGACAAAAATTGCAGTAATTTGTAGAATTCTTGTCTTATGTTCATTTTCCATTTAAAGAAAACTGTGCTTTTTATGTGTTTTTGTTTCAGATGTATGCAGCAAACATCACTAATAAAATAACGGACGGTGAGTTCCAACCCTACAATTATTAACAGTTAAACTACAGTGTTTCAATATTTCCGCACAGAATTAAGGTAACAATGAGGATGAAGTAAATTTAATAAATACATTTTCTGTTCAAAGCACAAAACCTAGAGAGAACAAATGTATATGGGAGTCTTCTCCTTGAAACCACAGGTGGTTCCTATTGATATAAGCTAATGCATTTAAACCACAGTACGCCTCTCTCTCTCTGTTCATATACTGTCAGTAATCATAGCTCACCCAACAGCCTGTTCACTGCATTTCTCTCACTCTCTTACATCAATCTGATAGTAATCCTTCAAATAAGGCCACATTTATTTAATTACACTTTGGATCGAAGTGTTTCAGGGATTATAATCCACAGCAAAAATAATAATGATAGATTAGTTGCTGTTTTTTTTAAGTAGGCATGTGTGAGTATCTGCTTATAATAAATATAAGTATTAGAAAAATTAACTTCTGTAAATACAAGACTCAGCCTGAGTACCTTTGGTACATGTAGCACTACAACGGCCCCTCCAAAATCCTGGTTCTGCTGGAGGTTTCAAACTTTTAAAAAGGAGGTTTTCCCACTGCCACTGTTGTTAAATTTCTTTAGCGAGGCTAAACTTCCTGTTAATGTTTATATATCAACAATAGTAACTGAGATGGGGAACTAACATAAATGGCATACACATCTGCTTCACACCCACTACAGCGGAAAATGCTATGCTACTTTGTTAGAGTGAAGATATCTGTTCGTAGCAGGACCTCAGTGCTTGTGTGTATTATTTTTGAAAGAATATCAATAAAAGGAACATCTACCTTTAAAATACAACAACAATGCTTTTTCCAGTTTATAAAAAATAATAAAAAAACATTTTGCTTGTTCTAATGAAACAGCGTCAGGCAGCTTTCATATACAGTTAAACAGTCAGATAGATCAGTAGACTATTAGACTGTCACATGTGATGTCTCTAACTGTTATGTCTGATAAAATAAGAGGAACATGAAGAAAAAAATGGTTATTATAGTGTGTCATATAATTGCTTATATTATAAGCCTAATTTAACCATGTGCTTTTAGATGTTCTGCTATTACACCTACAAAACCACAGTACTGTAATTATAGTTCAAGCTTCATAAAACATAAGTTTGAGCACTGATTTAAACTTTCACAAGTATAAATATAATTACCAATACAACTGATCATTTTTGACCATTTTTACATTGTGCCTTGATGATGTAATACTATTACACAATAGGTCAGTTAAGCTGACCTATTGTTCACTGGATAAAACCTTAAACAGAATACTATCCTATGCATTTTCTGGATATGGGTGTAAGAAACCGAAGAATTCCATCTTATACTTACACAAAAATGAAGAAAAATAATGCAATGTTAAGCTTGATGCTCCAAGCAAAACTCACTCAATCGCAAAATATTTGTCGACGTTTTTTGGTGGAAAAATATCCATTATTGAATTCTGATCAAAATGTCTCAAATGCAACATTTGCAGGCTACAGGAGGCAGGAATGGAGGCAGAGAGCAGATCAGCAGGGGTCTCACCTCCTCAGGCTGGGTTATTTATTTGTTTTACTTTACCGGATCACAGCCAGCTCAAAGCATAAGCAAACTAAGCATTTCCCACAACAGCAGGGGTGCAAGGACCCGACCTCTGCCCACATGTATACAGTTAGGAAGTATTTTGTACATTATCGACACAGCGCTGAATTCATCATTCTATCATACAATTTTAAAACAATGTCAAACTGTTTTTTATTTTCCCAAATCTCTTCACAGTAGGTAAATAGGACTATTATGGAACAGTACAGTGAATATAGGGAGCTCTCTTACCAACAGAATAGTTTTTATTACGAACATGCAAATATAACTCAAATAACAAGAGAAAAGAAAAACTTAAAAACATCATGTTTTCATAAATATCTCTATGTCTACACAATGTTTATTACACAGCTTCTATTTTTAAGATACAGTTGACCTCATTGTTTGAATAAGAGTCCACCACAGATGATTCACAGTCAAATAGGCAAGATGTGATTGATGTGCAGACTTTTACTTTTAGGCCTTTAATGCAGCAGTAACCTTCAGATGCTGCTTGTTTGGGGGTCTTGCTACCTTCAGTTTTGTCTTCAGTAACTAAAAAGCATGCTTATTGGCTTAGTGGATGGAGATGAGGTGACTGGCTTGGCCATTGAAGAATATCCCATTTCTTTCCCTTAAGAAACTCTTGGGTTGCTTTTGTATTACACTTGGGGTTATTATCCAATAGCATTGTAAAGCTCTGTGCAATCAGTTTTGCAGCATTTGACTGAATCTGAGCAGAGAGTATAGTCCTGCATTCATCCTGCTGCTTCTATCAGGAGTCTCGTGATAGACTGGACTCCTGATAGACATCAAGTGCTCTAATGCAATGGTGAAAATAAAGTGTCCCCACTTTTTCTACAAATTGCTGATGAGACCCTTTGTGATACTGTTACAAGAACTCCGAATATGGCAGTCATCCGAGTTCGCTGCATGCATGCAAACAAAGGAAGGGTTATCACAGACAATGCTGTGGTCGTCATGCCACCTTCACCCATTCAGTTCTACACAATCACCATCAGCAGTCTTATCAGATGCTGCTATTAGCACGAAATCTTCCCAAAAAGTGCCTTTCCGCTCCTTGTCATGTGCAGCTGTAACACAAGAATGAACGCCCTCGTATTCACTATCTCTCTCACCTTCTCACACAAAGACACACATGCATCTACCTCTGTCAGCCTCTCACTTTGCCCATCTGTGAGATCACTGCAGAATGGCAGTGTTTAGCCTGTATTGAGAGCCCCCGTGCAGGGTGTGCAGGAGTGAGCCCTTATCTGCCCTGAGATCTGTGCTTCTCCCTATGGCCTGCAAACACCATGTAATTGGGCTCCAATTGGAAGCAGGCTCTGAGCTTGTTTATGTAACAAGCGTTTTGTGTGATAACGCCACCGTGCTGTCTGTCGCTCTGCCTGGCTCTCTGCAGACTTCCATCCACGCCTTTCAGGAGGCAGTGCACACTGAACACAATATCAGTGCAGTCCAAAAAGAGGGGCCACACTATCAAACAGATGCATAGCAACTTATGGAACATTTGTATTATCAGGTAACTTTGAATCCACAGCTGGTTAATTTCAAGCTTGATGCATTTCTCTTTTCTGTCGTTCTGCATGTTCTGTTGTTAAAATGCACATTCTTTTAAAAGCATAGTTAAACTGATCGTGCATAACATTATGACCATCTGCTTAATATTGTTTGTGTCCACCTTTTACATGATTCATCTGACCAGGCCACCTTCTTCCACTGCTCAGATTGGGCACCCTGACTGGTCTGCGGCTAGTCTATGTGATATCCTTGCATCTGTGTTGTTCCTGGATCAACATAATAATGTTTGTCCAGGATTAACATTGCACCTGATTAATCACATTGTTATGATCCCATTGATGTGTGACTTGGAAAAACACCTGCTGTTGTCCACTCAGGAAAAAATCCAAAAAAAGGGAGTGGTAATGGTTGGGGTTAGTGTTGGGGGTTAGGATGTGATTGCAGTTAGGGTTACAGGGCTATAGGGAGGATTTAGGGTTAAGGTTTGGTGTGTGGTGTGACGGTGTTTCCGTGTCACAAAGCCATGACATCACTACAGTGTGATTAAACACTTGCAGTGTTGAACCAGAACCAACTTTACTATAACACAAACACAACGAAGTCACATCTAGGGTTGCAGCTATTCAGCCCCATATGCAACAAACTGTGATGCATCGTGTATTCTGTACAGAGCCCCGCAAGGGACGTGGGAGAAAAGAAAATTAAGATGAAGTTTTGCAAGATCTTGCAAAAGTAACTTGGGATCTTGCAAAACTTTTGCGATATCTTGCAAAATTGACCGCATCCTTCACAGGTCGCATTTGAAGGCCAAGTCGGTGTATCCTTCGTGACCCAACCTATCCCAGAATTCAAAGCGCGGCCCAGCCAATTCGTTTCCAACAATGGTGGCAGCTACTTAGTTTTAATATTATTCGTTCTGAGTCACAAAATTGTAGCTGTGTAAACTTCAAATATCTGCTCGGTTTATCAAGACATCACATATTTGCAAAAGTGCTCCGATGTTTTCAGAGACGTCTGTTACCCACCATCTCGAAGCTAACGTGAGGTCAAGGCCCACTACAGCCTAAGGGGACACTGCACTCCCGGGACATTGTGCCTCGACCTCCCGGTTGGCTTTGAGCTGGCGGCCTCCATAGGATGCGGCCAAAACATTTCATCTTTATTTTTTTTCTCTCCCATGTCGTTTGTGGGACTCTGTAATTTTGACACCTTTTTTTTTTATCAGAACCCGCAATAAATTTTTTAGTAGTTTAAGCTATAGTAGCTTGTTTCTTGGACCAGATCACACTGATCTACTCCCCATGCAGATCAGTGAGCCTTGGCCACCCATGATCCTTTCACTGGTTCACCACTGTTCCTTTTGATAGATACTGACCACTGCAGACTGGAAACACCCCACAAGAACTGCAGTTTTGGAGACGCTCTGACCCAGTTCTCTAGCCATCATAATTTGGCCCTTGTTAGATCTGCTCAAATCCTTACACTTGCCTGTTTTTCCTGCTTTATCAAATCAAATTATAAGACAAAATACTCACTTGCTCTCTCACATATCCCACCGTCAATGTGATGAAGACATAATCAGTGTTATTCACTTCACCTGTCAGTGGTCATAAAATACTCTGTGTATAATGCGGTGTATTTTAGTGGAACGGTTAATACCTGGCAGTGGATTTCAAGCCAGTGTCCAAGCGTTTGTTAAGCCCATGCCTCTCTGTATGTCTCTGAGCCGCTCTCTCTGCCTGTATTCTTTTGTGTCTGACCTCAGAGATCTCACTGAGAGCCCATGATGAGTCATAGCTCAGTCTGGAGCCTCTGCATCACAGTAGGGAGTCGGGAATACAGAGCAGCTCTGGTGTTTCAACACACACAGATACACCCTCACTCAGGCACACACATTTGCAGATGCATAAAGGTGGGCAAACAAACAGGGGAGCAGAAAACTCACAGGGAACGGTGCTGCACAAGTAACATGACCATGCATCTATGTGTGTATAAATATTCATGGAAAATGTGTCAGAGAAGTGTGTATGTGGGAATCAATCAGGTACTAACGTGAACACCTTTGAGAACCTTATGATCCATACCTTCAAATTAACAAAAAACATTCCCGGACACGCACATGCACGCGCTCACTCACACACAGACATTGTCATTCATAATAATACCTCCCTCATCCCAGGCAGCAGATTATCTTATTGTCTAGCCCTGATCCTGTAATATGCAGCACTGTGACGTTCCTGTGATCTTTTTCACTTTTGCGGGAATCGTCAAGAGCCCTCCACGTCCCTGATTAATTTCACTCTGCGCCGTGATTGAAATTCACGCTACCACCTAACGCACCGCTACATTCAGGCACTTTGCGCCGCTGTATTCCTTGCCATCTCTCGCCGCTCAGTGTTTGAGTTTCATCTCTCTGTGACTAAAGAGTGTGTTTTCCATTCTCCCACCCCTGCACCCCCTGAGACTGCAGCGGGATCTCATAAGAACAGCATTCTGTGATGTATATTTCAGCTACTTTCTTCAGAAAAACTCCCCTTTTTTCTTTTCTCCATCTTCCATCATGTCTTGCAGAGGCGGTTATGCAGTCATGACATCGACACCTGAAAATGTTTAGCTGGGAAGCTCCTGGATCCTTTTTTTCACCCTCTTTTTTAACAAGTTTTCAGCATTTCCCTGATCAGTGACTTGGGTTTGAGCTATGTGATATCAAACATCAGATGGGAATAAAGGATTGCACGGAGAAGATCACTCTCCAACTTAGCCAGGTGAGTCACACATGAGTTTAAATATCTCTGACCTCTAGTGGGTAAAACTGCAGAGATGAGTTATGGCTGAGACCTATTTTTTTTTTTTAAAAAGCCACAAGTCCTGCAAAAACAATGTTATGCATGAGTAATGCCAGTTAATCAGTTCCCATTTACAAAATAGGTCTAGTGCATTTAGACATTCTGAACCTCTGTTGTTACCATGAAACGCAGCAAGGGGAGTGTTCAGAGAGGGGGAAGTTTGGTTTAAACTTTCTCTTTGGCTTCCAGTGTGTCCTTATTGTTTGCACATAAACACATGCAGACTGAGTTACGGACTTGTTTTGGATTTGCACTTTTATAAATGTGTTTGACTTGGAGAGTTTTAAAATCATGGTCAGAATTGAGGCAACAGGCCACACACTCCAACAATTGAACTCATCAAATCAAATCATGCCCCTCATTCTTCAACAGTCCTGATGAGTAAATGTTTCTTCTTTTTTAACTCCTTGATACCAGTTTGTAACAAAAATGTCTGACTTCTGGTTAAGCTATAGTCCATATCAACCTGTGCTTCACCTTCCAAGCAACGCACCGTAGCAGCACATGTACAGTGTATTAATCAGCTAACTGTGTTTGAATATTTTAATCTTTGAACACAGGCAGACCAACTGTTTCCTTCTGCCTACACTCTTTTTATTATCTAAGCAGTGACAGAAGGCACTGTTCACGTTTATATTACCAATTTATATTTACCAATATGACCATGGATCTTAACTTGTTTTGCATACCAATGTTATAGTCACGTTGGCATACCTAATGCAGAAATATATATTTATTTATTTATTTAGAGTTTTTTCCATAAACAGAAACAGTCCTGAGGAAGGTCAATGTAAATTTTTGTTTGTCTTTAGATCACAAATAATTTTTGGGCCGGTCCAGATAGCTGTTTGGATGGTTAGCAACATGGCTAATGCTAACAGCATTACAACATTACTACTGTACAAAGCAAGACAAGATCTTAAGAATGTCTGTCTAGCGCCAATGACACATTTTGGTAGTATATTAAGTTTACAAGAAAATACTAAACTGTACAAATGTCAGGCAGGTTTTGCTACTTACTGATCTGTAGATATAATGCCAGGTAACTCTGTATTGAAGCCCTTTAAATCTTGATCGTGTCTCTATCGTACAAATGCTTGTCACTGTCTAACTCTTGCTTGCTTTGTCCCGTTTTCTGTTGCTCTCTCCTTTCCCTCCTTGTTGTTTTTCCTTTCAGTGATTGCATTTTCAAAGGTGTCTGTGTATTTGCCATGCCAGCTAAAAAAAAGATATCCACCGGTAACTCTGAAAAGTTTTTAGCACCTGTGTCTAACGGCTAGTGGTTAGATCACTGTTTCTGAAGGACTGTGCCGTGGCACATAGGTGTGCCGGGAAAAATGATCAGGTGTGCCGTGGAAGATTATCTGGTTCCACCTGATTAGTACTCTAAGCGATCGGCATGAGTAACGGCAGAACAACTACATTCTCTTTCACTAGAGGGCAGTACAACTACCTGCACTAATTAAATGGGTTGCCAACTACCAGTAAAACAGAAGAAAACAAAGAAGAAATTACACAATAGTCATGCTGCGAGCGAGACAACACAGCGCGTAATAGCAATAGGTAAGTATTTGAAAAGAAAAAGCAGTCAGTCTGACCTGGGTCCTGGAGAAAATTCCGACCAAGATGAAGGCCCTAGTATGAGTAGTGGTCAGAAGAAAGCAATAAAGGTGTACTGGGGACAAACCAAGCCAATTCCGCTATATCTGGTGCGCAGGGAAAAATGATTAATATGCTTTTTGTGGCATTTTTGTTTGGTGGTGTTCTGTGTGATTTTTCTAATGTGAAAAATGTGCTGTGGCTCCAAAAGGTTGGGAAACACTGAGCTAGATGACCACCCCTAACTTCGGCCATATCAGATAATAAAAAGGCTAGTAACGGAAGCGGTGCTTGCCAGAAAACTGCTGCGGTATTGACTTCTGAAAATAGTTTACACCATTAGCGTAGTGAGCTAACTGCTAATTTGCTGTAAACGGTAAACTGCTTCCAGATTTGCTTGTGCAATTTTCTTTAGAAATCTGATTTGGTGCAACAAAATCTGATTTCAAGTGCCTGGTGGTAGGCTAGTGAGAGCACTGAGATAAAAAATTTTTTTTAGAAAGCTGAAAATGCTGATTTTTTTCGATAGCTATTACACGTAACGATAGGCAAGGCAAGTTTATTTGTATAGCACAATTCAACAACAAGGTGATTCAAAGTGCTTTACAGAGACATTAGAAACAAGAACAAATAAAAAGCATGATTTAAAATTGATTAAAACAAGCAAATAAACTAACTAACTAATTAACAAACAAACAAACAACAGTATATAAAATCAAAACAGATAAAATCAGAACAGTAGATAAAATCAGTAGTTAAATGTAAGTTTTGAAATTTAAGCTTAAAGTGTGGATTTGGTGCTTTATTCAAATGCAGCTGAGAACAGGTGAGTCTTCAACCTGGATTTAAATAAACTGAGTGTTTCAGCTGATCTGAGGCTTTCTGGGAGTTTGTTCCAGATATAAGGAGCATAAAAGCTGAATGCAGCTTCTCCGTGTCTGGTTCTGACTCTGGGAACTGATAAAAGACCGGCTCCAGATGACCTGAGGGATCTGGATGGTTCATACTGGGTCAGGAGGTCATTGATGTATTTTGGTCCTAAACCATTCAGAGCTTTATAGGCCAGCATCAGAACTTTAAAGTCTATCCTCTGATGGACAGGCAGCCAGTGTAAGGACCTCAGAGCTGGACTGATGTGGTCCACTTTTTTGGTCTTAGTGAGGACTCGAGCAGCAGAGTTCTGAATGAGCTGTAGTTGTCTGACTGATTTTTTAGGTAGACCTGTAAAGATGCTGTTACAGTAATCAAGCCTACTAAAGATGAATGCATGGACTAGTTTTTCCAGGTCCTGTTGAGACATCAGATCTTTTATCCTTGATATATTCTTGAGGTGATAGTAAGCTGACTTTGTTATTGTCTTAATGTGTTTTTCTAAGTTTAGGTCTGCATCCATCACTACACCCAAATTTCTCGCCTGGTTTGTGGTTTTTAGATGTATAGATTGAAGTTCTCTGGTGACCTGTAATTGTTTTTCTTTGGCGCCAAAGACTATTACCTCAGTTTTGTTTTTGTTTAGCTGGAGAAAATTGTGGCACAACCAGTCATTGATTTCCTCAATGCATTTACCAAGAGCCTGTACAGGGCCTCGGTCTCCTGGTGACATTGTGATATATATTTGTGTGTCATCTGCATAGCTGTGATAGTTTATTTTGTTGTTGTTTATAATCTGTGCCAGTGGGAGCATGTAGATGTTAAACAGAAGGGGTCCCAAGATGGAACCTTGGGGAACTCCACATGTGATACTTGTCTGCTCAGATGTGAAGTTACCTATTGATACAAAGTATTTCCTGTTTTCTACGTATGTTTTGGTCCAGTTCTCCAGTCGTTAGATAGGCTTCATAATACAAAATTAAAGACAAAATGTTATTTAATTTAGTGCTGTATGAATTTGTGTGTGTGAATCAGTGAATGTCGGTTTTAGTAAAAAGCACTCTATAACAGGAATGCAGAAATCCTTTCAGATCTAACTGCTGGCGAGCTATCAGACTTACCATCCAGAACTACTGCTATGATGACGCACAAGCTCAGGATTCTCACAGCAGGACTTGTGAAAAACCTGTAACCTGCTTTGGCTGCCTTCACTGTGATTTGATGCTGTGTGTCCAGCATTAATAACACTGAATGTGGGCCAAAGGATTCGGGTAGTGCTAACCAGCCAAAGAAAATAAATGCTGATATTCAAAATTGTTTAGGATGTGCGTATTGATGCAACAGTTTAATGGATTAAAAGCCAGTCCTCTCTTTTTGCTCATTAAATGTCAGATGACTTTAACAGCCAATGAACTCACCCCCCATCACCACTGTTAAAAAAGGAAAATAAAATTTCAGTACAACAGTAATTTTAGAGCTAGTTCAGTATAAAATACATGAGTGTTGCTATTTTGAATCAAAGTTGTGTGCTTTTTGGTAAGTGCGTGGTAGGAGAAACAAAAATAGAGCAACTGGTGTTACTGTTTGTTTTATGTAACACAGAATGACTCATTAATGTGCAGTATGAGAATGACACAATGGAGCAAAGAGGGATTCAGATATAGGTTAGACAAGTTTCCAGCTGGCAGCGCTCCAGAACAGGTTGTGTTCTCCATTCAGAGTGACCAAGTCACAGCTATAAGCTCTTGGCCACTGCTGAACTGTTTCCACATGCAAGTTTTCTGAGCTCATTTGTTTCTCCTGAAAATGAACAAGTTTGTGTTATTCCTCCCAGGTTTGGGAGATGATTTAACTTTAATTTCCTTAAGTTTAATAATTCAATATTGTCCTTTAGACAAGCCTTTAACAGTGGCAAACCAAGTGAAAATGGCTTTGTTATATATGCAAGTGCATGTATGAAATTTGCATAAATCCACTATTAAATTATCATGAATGTAAAGTAGATAACTAAACTGCAGTGACTCACTCAACCTAACTGAAAACCGTCAAAGGTCGGAAGTCAAAAGACTATTCTGCAGTTTATCAAAGCAGCAAATGTTAGCTCGGAAACAGAGGAATAAAGAGACCAGTGAAAAAGTAGACAACACATCAGCAACTAAAGCAGGATTTACACAGGTATTTGCAACAGTCTGGCTTTTCTGGGGCTTTATTCAGTCCTGTAGCAGCAGCATAACTTCCAAACTGAAATCTGTATGTCTGAGATGCAGCTTGACTGCCTGCTGGATGTATATTGTTCAACTATGCTGGGATGTCCTTGCTGGATTTTCTACCAAAATAAAGTTTCTGTTCAAGAAGCACTTTTATTTGCAACGGGTCACCACAGTGCATAGATCTGCATACACAATTCTGCACAGGTTGCTGATGCAACCTTCGCAGGGATTAGTGTCTCCTCCTGGTGTTATATGGAAGCTCTCTCGCGTGTTAGGTGAATGTGACCACTCAAATCATTTTATATGATCTTTTTATCGTATATAGTGACATTAGGAACAGATGGTTATGGTGATGGTTATGACCAGTGT
>NW_005187463.1:1525875-1526954 GCF_000239375.1 Pundamilia nyererei | reverse complement strand
GGTTGCCGACCCCTGACCTAGGAATAATGATCAGACCTTGAAGTCACTATCTGTATGTTTTTGAGGGCTGGGAAGGTACACATGTGCACCATTTGTCCCGGAGTTTCAGATTAAAGAACTGTCAGCAGATGTTCAAAACTAGCCTCTGTTATGTACAAGGGTACCAAAAAAGTGCTCCCTGTCAAAGGATCAACAGTTGTACAGAGCAAATTGCCCCTGTCACGAGCCTTTGTACTTCCTGAGGTCCAAAAAGCTACTGTATCTCTTGAAAGTGTACTTCCCATAAAATAAGCATTCATTGTTTTCTGACTTTAAGTGGTGTTCCCATGAATCACGAGACACAAACTAAGGAGGGAAAAAAAGTCAAACCACTGAACCAAGCTCCACCAGAGGACTAGCTTTCAATCTAGCAGTCAAGTGTTTACTGCACAGAACCTCGTCTGTTTGATCCCATTGAATCATCAAGCGCTTGATTATGTTTAACTAAGAAGATTCTCCTTTTTAAGGAATAAGGCACACATTTCAAAAGATACTCAGAATGGTTGGGCGGTTTTTGATCAACCGAGTTTGGGGTTTCTTTTTTAAACCGAGTACCCTTTCAAAGATAGCATTTTTCTGCTTTTTCTCCCATAAATGGAAAGTGTAATACCGAAATATGCCAAGGTGAAGATCAAGGTAACTCAGCTCAATAGAAGGTTTTTCACAGAATTTTGAATTCTCCAGATGTTATGCTCATACTCTTCAAATATTTAAGGGTAGCGAGGGCGAGCAACAGTATCCTTCACGCCTGTGTAGTTTTTAATTTATATAACGTTTCAAAATGGCTTCTTATAAGAGGCAGGCACAGAAAGGTGTGAAATGTCAAAGGGTTAAAAGAAAAAAAAACACAGAGAAAGCAATTCTACACCACCTGAAATTCATATGCTGCCTTTGTTCCTGCAGAGAAGCTGTTACAATTGCCAGCGAAAGCAGGACGAAAGGGAGCAAGGACAAGGAGTGGCAACAGCAGCAGCAAAAGAGAGAGAGAGAGAAAACGCTATGTTATTGAAATCTCTGATATCGCGTTTCATCTGAAGTAG
>NW_005187463.1:1524704-1525855 GCF_000239375.1 Pundamilia nyererei | reverse complement strand
ACCAGTGTTGGGGTCATTACACAAAGTAATGTATTACACATTACTCTTTAATTTTATTAAAATAATGTAATTAATTAATAATTAATTACTCACCTGAGAGAGTAATTTGTTGCACTACTCTTTGCATTAGTTTCTTCTTATACTGTAAAATAACCTGAAATGCATTGTCACCTAATTACCAGTTAAACCTTAGGCAAGAGCAACATAAATCCTGAACCTAATCAGGACTCACACAGGATCTTTCTTTTGTATTTACATATGAACACATAGCCGACAACACAAAGAAAACTTTAAAATGAGCCCAAACTCCAAAGAGATAATGAACAGATAGAAACGGGGGCAGCAAGCCAGACTGCTTATCCTCACTGTATTTGTAACCTGTTGAAGATCAGGCTCTGGCTGTTTGACTGGGGTCGTCATGCAATCAGCTTTAACATCAGTTTGGGTTCTTACCATGCTGTCTGTGCAGATGCTTTCAAATAGCTGAAGTTCTGTTATTGCCATAATGTGGCCGTTTCTGTCGTGGATGCAGTTTAAACTTTGCTGTCATGGCACAGTGGCCTGTGAAAATGGGATGGACTCAAGCGCAGATTCAAAACCGGAGGCTTGAAGTGCGGTGTAACAAAAAATCTTTATTCACAACGTCTGTAGTGGTAAGGAAACTAAAAACTCAGACTAAATTTAGTGCGGAACATAAACTAGACGTCTGAGGCAGGAGAGACTAAAACAATAACTAAACTATGACAGATCACTGTGACGATGGGATGCAGGGACTGGGCGGAGGGAGCTATGGCAGACCAGGGCACTGAAACTGAGGAGAGAACTGTCAGAGTTCTCTCCAAAGAAAAGTTGCGTGTTAATCAAAGAATTATAGCATTGTGCCGCCTGATGTGCTTGCAGGCGGAGACTGTTTGGAGGGGAAGGCATGAGGCGGACGCACCTGAGCGCCACCTGCAATCACGCCTTGCCGCCTTAACGTCTGTGCTATCTATGCCGTTGTGTTGGTATGTGTTGGGCTGTGAGCTTTAACACCGGCTGTATGCGTACAGCGACCGTGTGTGAAAAGTGGTCAATAAAGAGATGCTGAAAAGCATGTTCATGGAAACATTGTCGGGTCTGCCGTGATATGTTTACAATGGGACTTCTGCTCC
>NW_005187463.1:1520385-1524454 GCF_000239375.1 Pundamilia nyererei | reverse complement strand
TGGTCCTTGTGTTGGGTTGAAGAAACTGGGGAAAGTGGGTTTTTATGGCATACCCCTGTAGTGTAATCAGGAGCGCTGGCTAAGCAGAAGTGACAGCAGCGGTTTGGGATTAGGGTCAGTAGCAGCACACGGCTTGCAGCTGAGAGAGAAAAAGGAAAAGGAGGGGGAGGCATTGTGTTTGCCAGTGGGTAGGGGCCAGCTGGTCGAGGGACCGCCTTGAGGTTTGAAAAAAAAAAAGAAAAGATCCTAAAGTTTCAATGCTATCAGAAATAACACATCTGCAGCCAAGGCTGATTAACCACCTAGCCACCCAGAAAAACAAGGTTTCCTTTTTTTTTTTTTGACTCTCATGTAGGTCAATTAGCAGGTGTCAGAGGACTTCTTATAAAGTGAAAATTACGACAGGACCCTATTTCACCCTGGACTCTGCGTGACCTTGTGCTCATTAATGGTGCGCTGCAATCAAATGTTAGTGCCCCTCTGAGATTTGGGATAGTGTTCTACCCATAATAATGGCACCATGTAATGCAGCTGTAAACGCAAATGTTTGGCTCTCAGTGACACTTGTGATGGGTCTGAATCCATTTGCGGTCAGTTTCTTTTGGTCCAGAAAAGCGCACAAATAACATATAAGAGCAAGCGGACCACTTTAGCTTTGATTGCTTGCTGCCCCCTACACTGCTTTACTTACCCAGTAATGTCTTTTAGTGTTTATTCTTGGTATTTTGACTTTTTGTTAAGAATGTGACCACTCCATAAACCCTCTTCAGGACTAGTCAGGCCTGACCTTATCTCTGCTGCTACAGGGCAAGAAATGCTAGTTTGTTGCAGGGTTAACTCACACAGACAACCATTTACACTCGCATTCACACCTTTGGGCAATTTAGAATTACCAAATAAGCTAACCCCACTATCTGCATGTCTTGACCAAATCTTAGATTTGAATCTGTGAAACAACAATGCTAACAACCACGCCACTGTGTTTAAAGACGTTATCAAAGAAGATTTAACATTCTGGAAGACTCTGAATGCATTCCCCTATTAGATCCTGAACAAGTACGTGAAATTCAGTGTGTGAAGTCTTTTTTTCAGTACAGAGGAATTAGACTTTATTTGCAGTCAGTAGACCTGCAAATGGTTGGTGTTTGTGTGTTACCAAAGGAGAGTGGTGGAAAAAGTTTTCACATCATTTATGCTACTGAAATTGGGTGTGCCATGCTATACATCTTTAATATCAAGCACAGTCAGAGAGTCAGAGATGTCAGAGCATATGTGCTGGACAGGCCACCAACAAGGGGGCATTATCTCAACTCCCACTGTAATTTTGTCTGAAAAAAACAGAGTGCATTTATACCATGACTTACTGTTTGGAAGAGGAATTCCTGTATAATTATAGCCTATACACTTGGCTACCTTTATAGGCTACACACCAAATTCAAGCCTAAACAACTTACTTTGAACAACCCGTAACTAATCACAAACAGGCATGCATAATATATTTATTTCTAGGTGCTGAAGCGGATTAATGACCTTACCACAACACACAATTCCATTTGTTTTATAGGTTTTTTTTGTGATATCAGGCACAAAAATGGTCTCTTTTTAGTTCCAAAGAGATGTATACATGGGGGTTGAGATATTTGTATTTGTTATATTTTTTAACTGCAGATAAATAATAATATTATTTTTACATAAGTTACATTTCTGATAAAGATTAGCTTGCAGCAGTTGATTTAAATTTAAATAATTTTGTAAAGTAATTAAACTTTTTGAGGAAATATATTAAAGGCAAATGATTATTGATGATTTTTTTTTCAGTTTCAAAACGTAAAGCTGCTAAAACTACAGCATTGGTGTTATAGTGAAGCTGACACAAGTGCTCCTCCTGCTACAACTGCTGTCACTGCATCTGCTGAGGCTGTTGCTATGTGACTACTTTTTCAGTTACCAGGTCAGACAACTCAAGGCCTGTAAGTTAATATTTGTATTAATTTGTGGGAATATGAGAAAAACATTGAATGATTATGTTGACTTATTGCCACAGCAGTATGGAGATCTAAACATCCTGTCCAAACATTTTTTTAACTGCTTTCAGTCTGAGCATTTCTGTCCATAGTAGGGTCACAGATAACTTCGCCCAGTGTGGGTGAAGCATCATTTGCTTCAGGTGAGGCTCAATCTGCGGAACCGTTGGCAACTGCACCTTTGTCAACTTCATGTGACTCATTGTTAACCTTTGAAGCTGAGAACATGAAGACCGTTCCTGACAGCTGAAGCAGTGCCACACATCATGGGCGTGGTTCAAATGTGCAGGCTCGTTTCATGCTGCTCTTAGAGCCTCACCCAAATCTTCCTCTGAAGAGGCAGAGTCATCCGTTAATCTGGCAGCGCTCTCTGAGGTTTCTTGAGCAGCTGAGATGGCGTTGTTTCTGCAAGTCATTTCAGATCCAACTGCGGCATCATCTGTAGCAGCGTGAGCCAAAACTGTGGCACAATCTGAGGCTGATTCTTTAGTTGTTTTGGTCTTGCCTTCTCCTGCCGATTTCACCAGTGGTGGGGACACTAAGGGTACCTGAGATTATGTCACTGGATGACGAAACTTTAATCTCACTGCAGAAGTGTAAACCAAAAGGCAATACACACAGAAAATCATTCACTTAAAACTGGTGGCATCACACAATTTACAGGTGCTCAAACACGGGTGTGCCAGCGCATCACTTGGTGTAGTTCTCCTTTGAGGATTCAGATGCAGCAGCATCTCCAGCAGGCTGACAAACTTTATCTTGTCCTCATATGTTTCCACATCTGGGTACAGCTGCATTTGGAGACATATTTCATGTATATTTAAAACACCCACTTCCTGACTTACAGATGAGTTAAATTCAATTTTACATCCACAGTACAAGGACTACCTACCACCACCAGGTCATACAGACTTTTGAACTCAGTCGCTTTGCCTCTCTGAAGTGGGAATCCAGTCCCAGTCGGTACGCTTCAGACATCTAAAAAGTAGAGAATGTATTTGAGAAGACTTTAAAAAAAAATCAAAAACACAGAGAAAAAAGGAAAATATCCTTTGATTTGTGCATTTCAGGACAGCATTGCAGACCTGGAGTCCACATGAAAACCTCAGGAGATCTGAGAGTGGAAAACAAGAAGTAGTGATTAGAATGACTTCCTGCAAATGTTTGCATATTGATAAGAGTTATTGACATCAGATCAAATTATCCACAAGGAACCAAACGTAGCCGAAGTTAGAACACAAATCTGGAAACAAACCGGTATCCAACAGGCTGTATGATGTAGCTTTGTTCCACATCAGCAGCTTTTATGGCTTATTGAGAATTTAGTTTAACTGTGAATGGTTGGACTTCCTGGTTTACCAGCATGATATTGCTGGGTTTAATATTTGATGCCAGCATTCTTCAGAGAGTTGAGCGCAGAAAACAGTTGCACGGACAAAGGAAAAACTAGACTCTGTTGTTCAAATATTTTCAAGCATCCACATTTGCACCCTACATTAGCAGACAGTGCTTTGTGGTAGACTGATGATACCTGCTATGTTATGGGTTTAATCTCATGAAGGGAGAGTGGATTGCGGGGTAGCTTCTTTTCTAATATGTCTAAATCCACGTGTAGCCTTTCATGTCTAGCAATACTAGACAAGTGTGCCTTTTTGTTGAAAGTCCTCAAAGAACCGACCAATACTCAGAGGGTCACGCCCGCTGATGTTTTTCAGCATGGTCAGCTGGAAAGAAAATATGAGACACTGGGCATTAAATAAAGAAAAATAACATTTAATGTTTATGATGAAATGTGGTGGACAAGAATGACCCACCTCTCTGTTGGGCTTCTGGAACTCATTGGTGATCTTGAATATCTTTATGGCCAAGAACTCTTAGGTAGTTCTGCACTTAGCGACTTTGCTAAAGCAGCCATCAAAGCAGAACCGTGAAAACAGGTATTCATTAATTCTGCTGGACAAGTCCTAAGAGACATGGAGAAAACAGCTACACTGTTCCAAAAAATAGTAATGTCAAAGTATCTTACTGTATATTTTACAGTTTTG
>NW_005187463.1:1514175-1518538 GCF_000239375.1 Pundamilia nyererei | reverse complement strand
CGTTATTTGAAAGATTGAACTGTTGAATTCAAATGTAATGCTATGGAAAAGTATATAACATGATTCCTATAAGCTTGTGTTACATCACATAAGTATTATTATCATTGCTATTTACGGCGATCGTGACTCAAGAGTTGGCAGTTTGCCTCGTGATCATGAAGGTTGCTGGTTCGAGCCCCGGCTCGAACACTCTCGTTATTGTGTCCATGGTCAAGACTCTTCACCTACTGCCAACTGGTGATGGCCAGAGGGGCCGATGGTGCGATACGGCAGCCTCACCTCTGTCAGTCTGTCCCAGGGCATGCAATCCATTATTATTTAAACCGTTAACTGTATATTTCTGTACATTTACGTATTATGATTCATATTGTTACATTCATTGACCTTGTTTATAGGTAATTTCATTGTTTGATCACGTTAAAATGTTCCTAATTTAATGTCTAAAAGCACTTGGTAAAGGCAGAATCCCATGGAAAATTAGCGCAACAAACTCTATTTTCATTACTGAAAATAACGGTATTTTCATTAGAAAGTTATTTTCTGTTATTTTACGGTAGTATTTTGGCGCCCCAGCTGCCAGAATATTACTGTTTTTTTAGGATTTGTTTTTTTCCCCTATTTATAGATAATTTCATTGTTTAATCACATTAACATGTTCCTAATTTAATGTTTAAAATCACTTGAAAAGGCAAGATCCCATGTAAAATTAGTGCAACAAACTGTAATGTCATTACTGGAAATAACCGTATTTTTATGAGGAAGTTATTTTCTGTTATTTTACGGTAGTATTTTGGTGCCCCAGCTGCCGGAATATTACCGTTTTTTTAAGATGTTTTTTTTTAACAGTGTAGCTGTAGTATATTCAGTCAGCACTTGATGACATGCAGGTATGAAATCAGTATATCAAAGTATAAACCAAAGTATATCAGTTGTACTTTATCAATTTTAAAAACATTCATTGTTTCTCAGCTCCCATTTGTCACAGAACTGTATAATTTGTTTTTTAGATCGCAAGCTTTTATTCACCCATTTGATCATAAATCTAAATGTAGCCTGAGGCAGATTTCTCTTTATGTTAAACATTTTCTTTCTGTTTTCAACCTGTTCTCACAACTTTACTGGGATTTAATAGAGAAGCATTAATTGGTAATACTTAGTTTTGTAAAAACGTAAATATGGGAAGTCGAAGATAAGAAACAGTGCAAAATGACTTCTTCTTTACAGGCTACTGTCTACTATATAAAAACAGAAGCATACTTACACTAACCCTATGAAAAAGAAAACTTCAGCAGACAACAATCACTAAAGAATAGATGTACATATTTCAGCATGCAACGTAGGACAGGAACATTTTGCAGTCTGTAATATGTGAAAACATGTTGGTGTGCAGTGTCTCTCACCTATTTGATTTGAAGATCCTGACAGCTGCAGGTTTTGGTTTGCGAGGCTTGGAAATGACATGTTTTTGTCAAGGTTTGTAGTTTCAAAGTACTCGAAAGCAGCTTCACTGTGTTTTTTGCCTGAACAGATGAAACCAAAATAAAAGAGTTCTGACTGAGTTTCCAAGTATAAAAACCTTTTGACACCATTTTGTTCCATTGCATTAAAAAGATGAAGTCTTGAATTTGAGTCAGAGTCCAAAGCACATGCATCGCTTTTAATTCAAAACAACTGAAAACAGAGGGGACACAGGAACAGCGATGCAGGCAGTGTTTGTTTAAATATTGCCAATTCTCATGAAGGGATAAGAAAAGTCTCATCATTTTGTCTTTCCTGTGCTCACTCTGAAATAAAACACTATATAGCAGTTCCTTAATTGTTTATACATTTAAGTTATACTCTGGGATGTTTTTTTTTTAATTTGGCAAATGGCGCCTTCTAGTTTGGCATACATACTGTAATAATCAGTGCAGAATTTTAATGTTGTGTTCCATTGCTTTCTGAGGTGAGATATGCCAAAGCAAGCGCTTAGATCCTGCAGATCAGAGCATTTGAACGTCGACAACACACTTGAAAGGTCCTAAAGTTTGATTTATAGGGGTATGCCTACAGACTGTCGACTGCTGCAAACAACAGCCACTTTTATAGTTGCTAAATAAATGATGAAATAATCTTTTACCTTTTCTGTAATGCAACAAATTCCAATTTTTGTGATTTATCAAACCCATTACCAGTGGAAACCTTCCTCTGTCATAGCTGTCACTCTATAAAACACAAAGACAAGTAACATCATGTAAAATTTCACATATTCAGCAAATGCCCACTGATAAATCCATCTACCCTTGTGTAGCCACTAGGGTAACTCTCTCTCAGCTTCCAGTGAAATGAATCACCTTGTTCCTATTGTAGGACTGGAGGTGAGCTGCACAATGTAAACTAAACCAACTGTTCTAGCATCCACCAAGCTTTCTGTACCAGCAGTAATGTATCTTTGCAGTAATTTAAGCACAAAGTTGTCATTACTTTTTACAGTAATGCATGAGCTGAGTTTCAGTTCCCTTGGTGCTAGCGAACAGTTATTTGACATGCCATTAAACTGGCAATAGTGACACTATCTTTGGTGTTGCTTTAAATGAAATCGGCAGTCGGGATTAAACGACAGCATCATACGCTTTCATTTTAAGCACCTTAAGACAAATCCACCCCCGTGTGTTCTGACCCAGAGAAACAAATCAGTCATCACTTCTGCGTTGGCTGTGTCACCCTCCACTGTTGCCATCTAGACAGCAATCTAAGTGAGATTTGGCAGCCGCTGGGCTACGCTTGCCTCACCTCGCTGAATCATGATGTGTGATATTTACATAGCCATAAAATCCCCTCCAGAAGTGAAATGCTCACTGCTTCCCCTAATTAAGCACAAGCAGACATAAACATAGACACAACTTCACACAGCGTAGGCACACATACGCACGAAGGATGCAACATTATACGTGCGTGACTTAATGCTCGCACAGGCACACAGGAATAGAAACTTTTCTGCATGCACACATGCAGAAAAAGACCAATTCACTTAATGTATTACTCGCATTGCTCTAGGCAAAGGGAAAGGTAGATATCAGAGTTAGTAAGCATCGAGTTTTCCATCTGTCAGAATAAACAATAACATATTTAGATGAGATAGTTGTCTCCCCTGCTACTCTTTTCAGTCAAATACCTAATGTGAAATTGCTGATCAGTATAAATCCTGTAATATCACCTCTCAGATAATACTACCGGCCTGTCTGCTCACTTCATTAGTTGAGATTGAAGGCGTTTGGGGATAGTAAAAACAGGTTCAGTGCAATATTTATAAGTGGGAACAGTAAAGTGTTGAGAGAGCTATGATTTTACTGTCAAAGCTTGCAGTGAAATGCAGATTGCTGCACAAACACCTGATGCAGACACATTTACACACACACACACACACACACACGCATACACATACACTCTACGAATAAGTCCAGTTGAAGAGCAGTCCACTCTAGATTAACTTGTCACTAAAGTTGAGGACTACAGTCCTCAGGGGTTGTCTTATCCCTGCACAGATTGGCCTGCTAGCTGCTCCTTGTTGTTTGGTGAGCTCTTATCTGCCACTTGGAGCTGTGGCAAGTCAGACTTGGATAAGAACACATTCCTGACATCGCCGACACACTCAAAAAAAGTATTTGTGTTTAAAATGGCATTCAGTCTGAAAGCTTTAAGTGTAGGGTAACAATTTTACAAAACAAGCTGAAAGGTATCTTTAGAATTTGCATATATACATTTACCAACCACTTTATTAGGTACACCTTTACAGCTGCTTCTTAATGCAAATATCTAATCAGCCAATCACATGGCAGCAACTCAGTGCATTTAGGCAGACCTTTTTGAATCTGTGCCACAAGAATTAAAGCAGTTCTGAAGGCAAAAGTGCGTCCAACATAATATAGATGGTAGCTAATAAAGGTGTATCCAATAAAGTGTCCAGTGTTCATTACACATTTTACAGATTATATTTTTATTTTTCAAAAATTTACTTTAAGTTTATTTTTCTAAAAAAAAGCAGTTTTGATATTAATATTAATATTAATAATAATAATAAAACGTTCTTTTTTAATAAAGCTTATAGTTAGTGTTCTCTTGATTGCCTAAGACTTAAGCGTATATTTATTTTCTTACTCCTTTTATATTTATTTATTAGCTTTTTTTGCACTGATGTAACCGGAGCTCGTCATCTTCCTCTCTGTATGCTGCACTGGATATCTCAGAGATGACAAAAAAGTTTACTTTGACTTTTTCAGGCAAACCCGAACCATCTCTTAGTGTTTCTTCTTCACTCATTTCTTTCCACTAACTATTTAAATGCCCCTCTCCCCCCTGTCTTTAGCGGCTGATGACTGCCCCC
>NW_005187463.1:1498036-1514155 GCF_000239375.1 Pundamilia nyererei | reverse complement strand
CCCCCCCCATAGCCTGGATCTGCCAGAGGTTTCTTCCTGTTAAAAGACAGTTTTTCCTTCCCACTTTTGCCAAGTGCTTGCTCACAGTATAGGCTACTTTGACCCGTGCCAAATGTAGAAGCAGCCCCTGGTTTGAAAAACAGACTGAGAAGCCCATTGTAACCGTTCCTATCTTGGTGTTTTAAAACGCCAGGAGGATCTTAACTCTGAAACCAAGGGACACTTCACACTCTTGTTGTAGTGACTTGTCAGTCACATGGTATGGATGACCTATTCTTCATTCTTGCTATAATAGGGGACCGTTAATTACTGAGTGAACACTGACTTTATATTCTTTAAGACTTAAAATTAGTACTTGAGCCTATAAACTTATCAGAGTGTTTACTGAGGTCTTATTGACATCTATACTATATAACTACTTTTTGCAACCAGAGGATTTGCCCACCACTGGCCATATAAAACATAGCAAACTTAAGGCACCCACAGGCTTTACTTTTTCAAACCCAGAAGCTAAAAACTATCTTTTGTGTATTGATTGCTGATTGGAATCACTGCATTAAGACACCACAGAGTGACTCATTCAGGAGTGAAGTACATCTCCTCGCTGCCCCAGGAGGCAACAGAGCCTGATGGCATGATAAAATACACCAGCGACCACTGAGCTGGAAAACTGTCAACTACGACCTTGGCTGAAACTGACAGGTGTCTAAAAGCACATGCATGACTGAAGCTTAGTAATAACTTTTCAATGAAGGATGTGCAGTAAAGGTCAAGCAGAATTTGCAATCTCATAAGCTGCAGAGCTGCACGGCAGGTGTGAAGTGTATATAAAAAATACAATTTAAAAAGGCTGACCCATTTTCCAGTGAAGGGAGCAGGGTAGCACGTGCATACACACACACACACACACACACACACACACACACACACACACACACACAGATTGTAGTGCACTACAACAGTTTCTGTATGTTTATCGGTCTTCATTTAAGCTTGCTTGTAATTTAAGCTAAACAGACACATCATCAAGAAAGCGGTGGGGGTGAGAACATCTGAGGAAGGCTGTGTGAGATTTACATCCGCCCGTCTCAGGACAGATTATAAAATTGCTTGAGATCTCATTTATTCAAACTTCTTGGATGGGTGATGACCGCAGCAATATTTCATTTTTGTAACTAATCATCAGCCTCTCTGAGAGACACAGCACACTTGTTTATCTGTGTGAGTCACCACACTCCCATCCACAGGATAGGAAACAAATAAGTCAATAAGGTAAATGTTAGTATGGCTTGAGATAATTTCTTCAACTCTGTGGGGATCTTTGAAGCTGTTACAGCTGCAAGCGTAATTACGCCGACTGCAACAATGACAAGGTTGCCCTCAGGGGATACGTAGCGAAGTAGCTTGAGCTGGTGCTAATTGAAGAGGAGGTAAATATGAGTGCACCATAACAGCTTCTTCTTTAAATACATAATTGAGTTGAAGGGCGCTTTACCATTATTCCCATTGCAGTTTTTATGTTGTAAATACTACAGGGTGATTTGATTTTGTAGCTGGTTTGTTTTTGCAGGAAATCTGACCTCAATCTGTCTTACAGTGACATCATCATTTAATAAACACATCTTGTTTCCTCTTTAGTGAAAATGGTTTTTCTTCGCACTAATCTTCCTGTCAAAATCTAACGGATGATCAGAGTCCGCCAGAGTAAAGTACGCCTGTAGGTTTTCTGAGCAGATCTGTGTAAATCTCGATAACTGATATGTTTGTAGTCATAAGCCTTGGTAAATAACTCAAATTCAAAACAAGGTATGTAAAACAAAGACTCTAGCTAAAGCTTAGATTGTTTTAAAAAAAAAAACCCAACCTAAATACCTCTTCTATTAAAATATTTTTGTTCACTGAAGCCATAAAAAACAACAACAACCCGTAAACAAACTGGAAAATCATGGTGACCCGTCAGCACGCTATGTTTCTGAATAACCAGTTTAGCTAAGCCTGTGTGAAGGACCTCAGATAGAACTGTGTTTTGAAAAGAGGTAATCCAAGGCCTCAATACATCAATCATGTGGTATGGATGTATAGATAGCACTTAAATCAAAGGATACTAAATAAAGCCGATTCTCACCTCTTTACTGGCCAGTAGGTTCTACAATGTGAAGAAGACAAGGAGAGCTTGTTTGTCTGAAGTACATTTAATGGCTTGTTTAACTTAAACTATGCAACATGCCATAATAAACAAATAAAATGATTGTAAAATCTGTCCAAAAATAAACATTAATAGAGAGAAAAATGGGTGTATTACTGTTACAGTTCAAACAGTATTTTATTTCAGTTTTTCAGTACCTTTTTTAGGGTATATGTGAATACTGGCTTCCTGTCTGACACCAGTGTAAAATCAATAAACTGTATTCATCACTGTAACCAAGAGACTCTGGAAAACAAATCTTTGTGTGTATGGCAACATCAAGCCAAATAAAAAATAAATTAAAATATAGCAAATAAATGCACTGACCAGTTTACACTTTGAGGATAATAATAAGATAATAAATGAGAGCAAATAAAAATAAATCAATAAATAAGGGATGGATGAGCAAATCGATTCCTGAGTGGTTAACTGTTGACACTTAGTCTCTAGTGGGCATTCCAGGCTCCAGTTGCCTAGGTAACCCTCTCTAATGTATTTATCACCCTGTCATTTGTACTCTCACCTCAAGTTTAAATTGGGACCCGCCCACTTTACATTGCCAGAGGTTATTTCACCCTCCACTGGTTAAAGTTGTCAAATGTCTTTCACTTTCTATGATCTTTTTAAGCTTTTCAATATTGTTTAAAAAACTTTCATGCTAATAAAGCACCTTTGAATTGAACTGAACTGAACTGAACATGTTTAAGTATCCTGAGGTCTATTAGTTCACTGTCGGTGTTACAGACAGTGTGTCAAAATGATATCAAACAAATCTGTAGCATGCCTGAACTGATGTGTCTTTTTTTATTGGTTACTATACATATATGCTCATACTGACATGTCTGCAACATTGTAAAATGTTCCAGCGCCTATTGGTCAATATAATAACTATTAAATCACCTAATCGGGAAGAGATTAGATAACACGTAAAACCTTTGGCTTCAAACCTCTTTAAAACTAGTGATTATTTATCCAGATGTGTTACTTTTTTTTGTGCAATCCTTTTTAGTCATATATTTTCCACGCCTCCACAAAAAAGTAATTCTATGAACAATTCATTTTAGAAACACGAACATGAAAAGACAGCTTCATTGCTCTACAATTATCAAGAGAAATAGCATAATTTAACATCTTTAAGACGTAACTAGGAGTACAGGTTGTCAGAAAAAACCTAAGAAGTCAGCTTTATCATGACCCTAATTAGTCAGTGTCAGCAAGCTAAACCTGGTGTTCACATTCACAGTGTTTGTAAAGAGAGAAGCTGAGTGTTTTGGGCCATTCAAGGACAAATGTGGTTTAGTCTGGTAATGACGTTCAGCAGATGCAATTAGTTGTACATAGTCAAAGTACTTTTTTTCAGTGCTTACCAACCCATGACAGAAGCAACTGGCTGTTGTTTATCTGCTATGACTCATACGTCTGGACTAAAGTTTGTTTTTCTTTATAGTTTTCCTCTAATTGTGAGTTCTGTTTTTCTTTGTGGACTGAAGGCGGTAAGAGACTTGATTGGGATGTCACTAGCCCACTCTCTGGTCTGCTTAGCTCTGCGTTCTCAACACAATGACAGGATGCAGGCTGCAGGCAGTCTGGGCCAGGGCTTGCTGGCGTTTGGGGTACAGTGGTGACCAGTTACCCACAAATGAATATAAAGACTTTAGTCTCAAAGAGAGCCAGATGGAGAGAAACGAGTTTATTTCGGTCCGTATTTAGATCCTGTGAATGTGCCTGTAAAAATTGAGTGGTCTGTTTATTTTTGAATGTCTTGAGAATTTTCTGATGTGAATTTTGTTGAATGAAAGGAGAAGGACTTTTCCCTTATTGAGCGTCTTGTTGAATTATTTTTTTCCCACTGGAGTTTCTGAGAATAGCTTGACCCTTTAGTGACTGACCAGCAGGCACATTAGACATGTCAAGCCCCTTTGAGGATAAATCCTGTTGTCTGCCTCCGTCTCCTTGGAGACTCAGGGGCAGCCAGTGCAGAGGTTCTTTCAAAAGTATAATCTGAAAAAGCTTTCCTCTCCCCTAAAACCGAATTCTGGCTATTTCTCAAGTGAGAAATTTGGTCAAAGTGCATTAGCAAATTCTCTAAGGTGTGCTACCTGTTCGCTCGTGGAGGCCAGTCGTTGCTCAGTGCTGTTTGCGGCCAGGGTTCAGACCCCGCAGAACCAGCTTTGTGAGTGACGCAGGGGAATTGGCGTCAACATTTTGCTTGGCGAGCTTCCAGTGTCATGAACTGGAGGGAGTGCGAGGGAAGGGAATGGAATGAGCAGGAGAAAAAAAAGAACGGGAAATAGAGCTAATATTTTTAACTCCTGCAATGCGTCACAGATATATGGCCCCATCTGCTGAAAATAAAGGCATCCAGAAAGAAAGGAACCCTCAGCCAGGATCTGATGTTATTCGGTGACATACTATTTGCCTCAGGTTATGATTGCATGATGTCTGTAAGAGGTAGTAAATATCTCCTTGTCTATTTTTGTAGCTATATTTTTATTGCCTTTCTATGTATAGATACAAAAAGGGCTGAGATGCTGCGCATATGTGTGTGTTTAACTGCAAAGACTGTTGATTCAGCTGGAGCCTCCTGAACGCCTGACAGCCAAGTGACATCCTCCGTCACTGAGTGCCGGTGTGCAATCATGACTCAATAAGTCCAGGAAATCAAGGGAGAGCCGGAGAGTGAAAGAAACACACATTGGGACAGAGCAGAGTGAAGAGCAGTGGAGCAGAGGTTAGCCGGCCTTGGGGGTTTGTGGGCTCCAGAGCTGAGCTTCAACTTGCATACATCATGTTCCAAGACCTCCCTGGAGAGTACAGAATGTGTGAACATGAGAAACCCTTTGGGTGTGTTGGTTCGAACCTGGGTTAATCTTCTCTTCATAGGAGCATATACACAAAGTCAAAACACTGAAGTGTGATTGGTCATAATAAGTTACTGTGTCTCAAAAATATCAACAAGGGAGTGTTGAGCATTATAAAACAAGGTTACAAATCTTGACAAACCACAGTTATTGCACACCATAAACTGCACGCAAAAGATGGACATAGCACAGCGCCTTCTACTGGTATTCTTACTACTGGCCAGCAGGGGGCAACTCCTGAGGTTGCAAAATAATGTTGGCTCCCTTGTTCTATGACCTCAAAAACCTATTCACTAGCTGGGCCTATGTCCTCATTTTAGGTTTGACAGCGTTTTAGTAGATAAAGTAAATGACTTGAACGTGAATTGAATTGAATGCCTCGAAGGCGACTGGTGGCGGCTCCCGGGCCTAGCATGTGACTGAGTCACGAATTTGGATTTTGCTGATCTTGCATGTTTCTTAAATTACAGTGTGTGAATGTGTGTGTGAATGGGTGGATGACTGGATATGTAAAGCGCTTTGGGGTCCTTAGGGACTAGTAAAGCGCTATATAAATACAGGCCATTTACCATTTACCATTAACCCAAACAACCCTTTAGCCTTCCACCTGATTGGCAACCTGTCCAGGGTGGCTGGATGGATGGATCAAACAACTTCCGATGCTTGGTAAATGTATTCATTGTGGGAAATAAAAACCTAGATAAACTCCTGGTAAATCTAACTTAAAGCACTAACCACATTCTGAATGGGAAATTACCTTTAAGAATGTTTAAATTCATATAGTTTACTGATCACAATATAAGCATTAATTTTGCTAACTAGCAGGTTTACAAATGAAACAGGTTTTGTGTCATTTTGTAGGTAAATTACAAGTCTAAAAATGGCATGAAATCAAACCATTACAACCTTTATGAACAGTTACTAAATTACAGTTTCACTACAGATCTCCAGCGTTGTACAGCAAGAATGACGCCGCCAGGTGCGTGACCTGTCGCTCTGTAAAAACTGAAGAGTTTGTTTTGCCAGAGACCTCAGTACCCATCTGCTGAAGCAGCTCCTGCATTCACTCCTTCATTATTGCCAAATGTCATGTTCTCTGAGGAGGACTAATTTTCTTGTGCAGAGTTTTTTTTTTCTTTTCTTAAGGTTTATATGAGTCAGTCAGGAAGAAATATGTTTGCGTCAGACCTCCACCATTAAGGTCAATATTTTAACAAGGGCAGGGTATTGGCTCGTGACAGTTGTGCAATTAAGGTAATAAATTTTCTGCGTATTCCTGTGTTACACTGATGTAGTTATTTTACCAGTAAACTTATCCATGCAGTCTGGATATGCTGAAAGATTTATTTAACCAAAACCATGTCTACAATTTGCTGAGTGAAGGGAATTAATTGACATGAACAATAAAAATATTTGAGGATCTTGGCTTTGTGTTATCCAGGCCATAAATGTATCACTGTAAGGGTACGCACTGTAGCTGAGACATGGGACGATATCAACTGTAGATTAAAAATGTGGAGTTACAGTACAGTTTTTGCAGGTGGCAACATCTTTAGCACTGTCTGTATTTTCCCAGGTTGATAAATCCCACCCATCTGGCATCTCATCTAGTCAAAATGAATAATTCACACCTGCGCACAAGTCTGTTTTTTACCTGTAGTTACTTTCTAAATACACAACATATGCTGAGTGCAGTGATCTGATTTAGCCTGGAGTACGCTCATCCACTTTGGTTGCTGTCAGTTTGGATATTTGTGTTGGGGGTTTGTGTACAAACCCACCGAGAGAAAAAACAAAGGCACCAAAAAAAGGAGAAAAAACTGGAGGTATGAAAGCTTCCTGCTTTTCGACCGAGCCCGTACGCTCGCTCTCTGCAAAGAATATCTCGCCTTTTCTCGTGGGAGCCCTCAGATTTAATGAGCTCAGCTGTTCAAGGCTATCTGCTGTTTAAGTTCTTCTGGGAATGCTCCATGTATGTTTTTCTTTTTCTCCCGGTGATGCCAGCCGTGCCCCTCCTCTTCGTGCCCACAGGGCCGCCGCTTCCTCCCAAGTCTTTGCTGTGGCAGAGAGCTGGTGGAACATTCTGTGGGGAGGCTAAGCCACAAGAGCCAAATAAGAGGTTTTGACCAATTAGAGAGCATTTTGAGCTCAGGGTTCCGGTTTGGATGGCAAACTGAGCGGTTCACAAAAAAGTGTGAAAGCACTGAAGAAGTTGGACGCAGGTGAGGAGGAGAGGGGGAGGATGGGCTGAGGCCGCCGGCAGATCCTGACCATGAAATGCCAGTAAGAATGTGTCACTAAAAAGCCCATCTATTCTCCCTCTTGGCAAACCATCCCCTTGTTGAGGGAGGGCTTAACTGGAGGGTTTTTTTTTTTTTTGGTTAGCAGCATATGCTGTCTTGATTTCCTCCTATCCATCCGCTTTGATGCGGGTGGGAAACAGAAAAGAGATGTTTTTCGTATGAAGGCCGTGTCAAGGATGAGTGGATTTGCAATGAATTAGGGCTGGTTAAAAAATAGAAGCACTTACTGAGTGCGCGCCGTCCTGCAACGGAGATGGAAGCCGGGCCTCGATACACTTGTGCCAAAGTGCCCAGCTGTAAGCCCCTCTCAGCACCGATGAAGAAGACGTCTCCGCAGCAGAGCCAAAGCGTGTCTTTTTAATAGAAGAGGAGGAAACGAGATAAAGAGACATCCACCGACAGGCGTGAAATATCTGCCGTGGGAGAGCTTCGGCTCTGACTCTGCGATGACCTATCTCACTACCGAGAACAAGTAGCAATTATGTTACAGAAAGGGGCATGATAGGGCAGGATATGGGAGCACTGCTTGTTGCCCCTTGCTATTCAAAGTTTACAGCCACTGAGGTCAGGGTTCAAATGCAAGACTCCCCTCAGGGCTGTTTTTAGATTCACGCCATCGCACAAAGCATCCTTGTTTGAAATTGAAATCTGAAATAGATTCTCTCTGATTCACAATGTGTTACTGCTTTTCTCGTTCCTATTCATTGTTTGTAGGCCTACTATAAATAGAGGACAACCTGAGAACGAGTGTGTTAAACCCAGTCAGGTTATGCAACTTATGCTAACAACAAATCCATTTTGGTGAAGATCACGTCCTCCTCCTCACCCAATTTCCCCAAGAGGGCCCAGTATTTCTATCTAATTCTCAAGCCCATAATTGGATCACACTATTCATACCTATATATTTTTTTCTTTCTATGTGTGTGTGCACATGTACATATCCTGGCCTTTCCCAGCTCTGCAAAATAGACAGTACTGCCCAATAGGTCAGATTACATGTAAAGGGCAGCAGGGAAATGTTTTCATTTCGCACTGCTGTGAAAAATGTCAATAGAAATAAATCTGTTTTTCTCCAATGTTTTAAAACAATTGGAAAAGCCACAGGAAGGAGTATCTTTATACCAAAGGATCAGCGTGATGTTTTGAAATATCACTTGTCTTTTTTTTAAGGAGGGACAGAGAGGAGCTCAAGGGAGCAAGTGAATTTTATGCACCCTGCTGGTAGATTGTTTTCAATATTTTGTTATTTACATGACTTGCTTTAAGACTGTAAATGCAGTTAAAAATTACTTGTGTTTCTTTTATTTCTCTGCCCTTTCCTTCCCTTTTTTCTCTTTTTCTGTCAGGAAATGTTCCCAGGATACCTCATCCTCTCATTGGGTCCCCCGCTCACGCAGCTGGGATTATGGAGAGAGGCTAGAATACTTATAAGGCCGAGTTCAGCGCTGCACCGCAGACAGAGTCGGACCGTGTCTCTCCGCCAATGCTGCTTGTCAAAGCAACAAAATAAAAGCGGCAGTACGTCAGGCCTGTGCAGCTTTTATTTGTCTCTGACTTATTGTTGTGGATCGACAGACGGGAGCAGAGCGACCTCCATCAGCGCTAATGATGACAAATGAGCAGGCTGATGAAATTTCATGATGACCGTATTGAGATGTGAAAACAAGAGAGGAGTTTATGTGCAGAGATTTTTATGAGACTTCGGGGGAAAGAGTGATTACAAATGAATATACTCGACTTATTGTCCGCAGCCTCCCTTGAAAACAATATCATTGCGAAAGCTGTCATGTGCCCTGTTTGTAAATGAGGTGAAAACGACTGGAGCTCAAGCTCATTGCTGGCATCTGGTTTGTGGTGCTCTGCTTGTATTCTCGGGTGACGGAGAGTGAGAGAAAGCTGCGGAGGCAATAACAAATCTGCACTCTCATAAAAGGGCCTCCAAAGATTCACTCTAGACATCTCTGTTTAGGTCATTATACACGCTCCAAACTTTTACTCAAGTCCTTGCGCCGTGCCGCGGTGGTTGGTGGTCAGTGGGTCCACCCAGTCGCTGCAGAAGCGCCGACATGCCAGCTCGCACCGCAGCGTCGTCCATTCTCAAGTTTAAAAGTAGCACTGGTTTCCCAAATCCTCTTGGCACCTTATTATAGTGAGTCTCAGTTTATTGCTGGTAAATTCATCCCAAGACCTTGTTTAACCAAGAGGGGAAACCAGATTGTTTGGTGTATAACATGTTATTAGATTTTCTACTGTTTTGTACTTCATGCTCTCTGCTTTGAATTACAATTCAGCTCTGTGTCCTTATGTCCTGTTTCCCTCCCCTCATCTCTGATCCATCACAGCAGATGTCTGCCCCTGGGTTGGTTCTGCTGGAGGTTTCTTCCTGTTAAAAGGGAGTTTTTTCTTGCCACTGTTGCCAATTTCTTCCTTGTGGGGGTTGTCTGTTTGTTGGGGTTTTCTTTGTATTATTGTAGGGTCTTACCTTATAATACAAAGCACCTTGAGGTGACTGTTGTTGTGTTTTGTGCACTATATAAATAAAATAAAATAAAATTGCATCCACGTATCAGCGTAGATGTGTGCCACTCTTGTCTCTAAGTGCTGCATTTTCTTCTCCTTTGTTCTCACTCATATGATGAAGCACTAAAAAAATCCATGTATGACTTGATTCGACTTGACTTTTGTTGACTAAAATCCTCTGGGCTTTAAGCTGGTTAAAAGCCATGGGCTCATGTTGGTGTTAGTTGTGTCACAACAATACATGTCACAGGTGCCTAGTGCCCACTCGCATTTTCTCAGACTCCCACAAGCACATGGGAATATGGTAGGGAAAAAAAGATTGCTTGTTTATGCTGAATAGATGTGTGGACAGCTCATATTTGAGTCATAGACTCATGACCTCTTGGGATTTGGAAATGAACCTGCCACAGTTCTTTAGAACAAGTTTCTAATCAGTAATAATGGACAGCAATATGCACTAACTTTGCTTTTAAATGAATGGATTACGCATGCAAAAGACATCCATATTAAATACATTACACATAAAGACACATATTTGTAATAAATACAGAGGATTAGTGGGGACGCAGGTTCTGTCTTGTTATTTTTATGGAAGTATTCTTAAGGAATAGGATATTAGGATTAGAGAACTACATAAAGGCACAAATTGCAGTTGTCCACCTAATGCCTTCAAAGACCCAATTGTGTTGTTCCACTCATCCATGTTTACAGCTGAGTTGTGTTGATCTTTTTCCTTTTTTTGGCTGAACTAACGTCGATCATCTCGGCACTCTGGACTGACCTATAAACAAAAGCAAAAAAGAATCCTGCCCCAAAAAAGAGCTTTTTAAGCCTCATTTTTAAGTCCTGGTGACATCAGTCCATCTGTACACGTTCATTTTCTTATCCAATTTAGGGCTGTTAGTGGGGCTGGAACCTGTCACCGCTCTTGAGGCAGGGTACACCCTGGACAGGTCTCCAGTCCGTCACCTGGCTAAGACTTTGAGCCAAACTCTTTCCAGGAAAGTTTGAGGCTTTGTTTTTCATTGAGGCAAGTGTGGCTGTACAACTGATGAATAAATCTTTGTTCCACTCTTTTCAGTCAGATGCAATAGTCCGTCCCGCTGTGCATTCACAAATACCAATTATTGTAGTTTTAAATTTCTTTGTCTGTGAGACTGAGAAATTAAAACAAGTCAGTAAATGAGAATCTTATAGTTTATATAACTTTTGTTTGACAGTTTGTTGGACTTGACTCAAGTGCAGACTTATGATTCCACGACTTTTCTGGGTATTGCCCTTAATGCAGGCCCCACAATTTTATTTTCTAAGTCATATAAATATTACATGACTGCTTTTCACATGCCCAAAGAGCATTCGCTTTAAATTCACCTGTATGTTTAATTCAGGGATCATTTCAACCGTCGCTGTCTTACTTCCGGCCAAAACACAGATGGGGCATTATGGTACATTTTTATTACTCTTTCACACCCTTCAGATAACACCAGTATTAACGATTATGAAACTAGAAACCACCTGTCGCATTTGCTTAAAGCTAAAACAACAATTTTTTTAAGTGCAATATTCCATATTAACGGAACAAGTTTGAACACCTCGAGCCTTTATCCGAAAAGTCATGGACTAATAATGAGTAACTCTTATCCTGCTGTACCCTGGCCTCTTCAAGTTCAGCAGGTAAATATTTAGTGAGGACTGTGATTGCTTGCAGCCAGGGTCTATTCATCTCTGTCACAGAGTAATAATGGAGAGCTGTGAACACTAATGTGCACGAGGGAAAACACAAGAACATGCTCTGCAGACAGACATGTTTGCGTTGCTTGACCAGGATTGACTCCATCACTTCATTGTGCACTAATGAGGTTTTATTTTGAGTTAATACTGCAGCACTATTTTACAATAATGTTCAGCGGGATTTCATAGTTTCAATTAAAGTTGTTTGTGCCATTCAGAAGAGGCTGTTGGTGTGAAAATATAGCCGCTGCCAGACAGGAAAACCTTTATAGAACACACTCGAGTACATGGATCTGTTTTCCATTAAGAACATACAAGTAGCTCAGTGAACAGTCATGGCTTGCATCCAAGGAAAGGTTTCCTTAGGGTCTATTAAAGATGGATCACTTCAAATGTTGATGTCAGCTACATCAAGTGACTTTTCTTTGGCTTCCCCAGAGGTCAGCTGGTGGGTAAGATTCTCCTCTGCACTTAGAGGTACGAGGTAAATATACATCTGTGTAAACAAATGTGACTGACATTCTGAGGCGGTGTCATGGGAGCACAAGGGTCTCCATATGTGGATAAACAGAGAAGGGAAGGTTGTGTCTTTCTCAGTATAGCTGCTCTTATGGAGAGAAAGGGAGTCCATGTTTGCCTGTCAAAACGGAAGAATAGGAAACACGGGCTGCTTGCAGGGTCAGTGGGAGCGGCTTCAAACCCTCCTTTGTGCTCTCGGGCCTGTGCCGGAGACAATGTGGATAATGAGGGAGGATTTTGGCCCAGGGTGCAATGCACATGGACACACAAACACACAGGGGAAGCACCTCACCCTGGCCCCGGGGAACCTAACTAGCCAGCTGTCTCAGCTTCTGTCCCCCTGGGGCCAAGCCCTCTGTACAGATTATGCCCCAGAGAGAGACGAGATTGATGTCACTGGATACATCGTGTGGGCTGTTCAAAGTCACTATTGCTTGATAAGAATAAGTGCACATTATAGGACAGGTATTGGTCCACATTGTTTGCTTTCTGTCTCAAGAGGAATCAGATGACATCTTGGATGGAATAAAAAAACAAACAAACTAAAATTCAGCTCATCAAAGTTAATCTAATTTCAAAGAAATGCCCCAGTTCACACTCTCTTTTAAGTACCTCTAAATCCTAAAACATAAAGACATTTAAAATAGTCTTTTCTGTATTTACTCATTAATCATCTTCATGAGGCCAACAATGCGTTACTGTGTCAACCTTCCAGCTCATATTCTTAATTTATTGCCATCAGTGAAATGAACGCCAGGTTTACAAGTCTGTCCTCTGCTCGTAAAATGCCAACATCTGCAGCAGCCTCTCACTGCAGCAAATCAAAGCCGAGTTAAAAACAAGATTCTACTTTCGTTTAGGGGGCATGTAAAATAGTAGAACATCATGTTTCCCAAGATCACAATTCAAGCCATTTCTCCCCCGAAAATGTGTGTTTCGCCTGTTCACCAGCGCTGTGGCTCATTTTCAGTTTGTGTACAGGTCACGGGAATTGGATACAAACCGGTTCCTTCGTCCCTAAGTGACTGAAGAGACTAAAACAAACAGCAGCACTTTTCATCAGGCAGTGTAAATGTTTGTGTTTGAGAAATCATGGGTCTAGAGGACCTCCGGGGACTCTCTGAGGTGGCAAAGACGAGAAAATAGTTTAATTTAGCCCATCTGTGATCCCACTCATTGATTATTATTTAGATGAGAGGACGGGCTTCTTCCCCCTGTTGCTTTCAGTAAGCGCAATCCGAAAGAAAGAGAAGCCGAAAGTCTTCAAGACGTTATCTAACGGCCTCTTGTAGCAATGAGACGTTTATGAGCCCACACCGACGCCTGTAAGGACTGGACGGGGAGGGACTTTCGGGACACTACATGCGCAACAAGTCCAAGGGCGCATAAACTGCGTGATGACAAAGAATGACAACACGGCATGCAGCGGTTTAAACAGAATCACTTTAAATGGATCGTGAAGGGAATATTTCTTGATTTCTGTTGCCAGCGCGAAAGGTAGTGTCGCCGAAAAGTTTGACTTTGAAAACGCACTTTTGGAAGTTTTCTCCAGAGCACATGACAGAAGCCGGCTCGTAAGACTGTTGTTCAGAAATGTCAGCATTTAAAACCCGCGATGTTTAACTTTATTCCTGGTTTAAAAGCAATAAAACAGCGAAAGTATTCAGCTCATTACAGCGCAGCAGGTGACGAGCGGGGTTTGGGATCTGGACTTCGGCTCAGGAACGGAGGAAACTTTATTGTAACGGGAGTGAATGTGAAATGGTCCCTGTTTGTCACAGAAGCTGGGACGACATCACTTGAAAATAGCGGGTTTCTTTCCTTTTTTTCCCTTTCTTCTTCTTATATTTTAAGTTATCTCAGTCCACAATGAGGGCGCTGACTTTATTGTGCGTAATAGTCCTGCTGTGCAAGTCGAGCCTGAGCAATAGAAACTGCCCGGATCTGATCATTGACAGCTGTCACTGCTCCGCTGAGAGGTCCAAGGAGTTGAGCAGGCAGCAGGTCCGAATCAAAGTTGTGTGCGACGACGTGGATCTGATGGACACCTTACAGCCCAGCTTCTTACCCAACAGGACCGTTTCGCTGTAAGTAGGAGCAGTCAAGACTTTCACGTCACTAATATAAAGCCCACACACGAGGTAGTGTGTGTTTGTGAGACTCAACATATAACGGATTATCAGGAAGAAAACAGTGTGGGAAAAGTGCAAAGATAGTTTTATTTCCTCTATTTTCTAATTCATCTACGGAGTCCCCGGGCCCCGTTAGGGCGTCTGCCTGCATGCACAAGAGCGTTAAGTGTTATAAATTGATTCCACACAGTTAAACAACTTCGGCATAATTTACCAGTAAGTCATTTATCGAGTTGCAGAAGAATAGTACACATCAAAGAATAATGTTACCTTGTACTGTTAACATAAATATGTTGTGAAATATGTGGTTGGCAGCCAGCCTTTCTGCAACCTTATTACATTATTACCATTACTGCCCCCGCCCACCCAGCCCCACTGCATTAAGGATGCCACTGAAAGGTCACTAAACTTACCCACGATGCACTCTTCTAACAAAATGATTTTTTAAAAATTTACACAACAGATTGGTTCCAGTTCAAAATCAGAGTGCTAGCAAAGTCGCTGAGGTAATCCCCACAGTCATGACGTATAATAAGTAAATAATAATGTATAATGTAGTGTACCTACTATTCTTCTTTATCTGCCAAACCTTGAATTAACCTTGTAGTAACTTGCAATTTAAAGAATCTCTTTGTTATCATATTCTGTTTTCCACACTGTAACTGATTTCTGTGATTAGAACAGTATTATGGGGAGCGCCAAAAGTAAGATACTATTATAGGTTTATACGGTTTATACGGGCATCCAGCTGCCAAAAAGTTTCTGTTAAATATACAGAAACTTTTTACACTGCTCCGTTTAAAAAAATAAAATCAGGATATTATTATTTCCTGATTTTATTTTATTGATTTACTCTTATTGCTTATGGTTAAAGAAATGAGTCCTAATTAATAATTAATATAATTAATTAAATAATAAAGAGATTTTATAACTGGAAAAACTGGTCAAAGACAGATCGATAAGTGAAATGAGATCACTGTTAACTCTGAAGATCAGTCTATTATTTGGATGGATTAATTATAAAATTTAGCAGCATTTTTTTTTATTAAAAATTTTAATTAGCAATTCTAACCCTTTTAACAGTTTTTAATGTGTTAGTCTCACATTTCCCAAAAGATCAGCAGGTGAAGAAAGGAGAGATAATATGTACAAAGAAATGCAAGAAATGGGTTGCACATACACACATATCAATAGAAGGAATGACAATCACAAACCACATCACAAAAAATGGTCCAGATGAGATGGTCTAGGTTCAATAAGTTCTGTAATTCATTCTGTTCATATGGTGCAACTCAGTCTGTCAGCATTCTCAGAATGTTTTCTGGTGGGTTACTGGGAATTAATCCATCCTGAACTATGCTCTGATGAATGACAGTTTTATATTACAGTCTTATGCATTGGCAGAGCAGGAGGCATTTACTTCTCTTCCTGTTCCTGTACTGATGGGGGTGTTTAGTATGCTGTAATGAAGAGTGATCACTGTTTGTCTACATGCTGTCTGTAATTTCAAAAGGGAGAGAGCAGAAGCTAGTCCTTGTAAAATCCTGCTCTTATTACTAGATCACTAATTCAAATGATAGTTTGAAAAATCTAAATCTATTCCTTAGTGTGTTTCTGGACCCACTTTGAGATCTACCTTCCCCCTGTTAGTGACAGTCAGACCTCATCCATTGCTCACATCTGCATAAATCATTCTCCCTACCCTCGGTGCTGTTTAGAGGTGCAGTTACCTTTACTGTATTGAAAGTCATTCAAACATTCATAGATTTTGCTCTTCCACACCATCTTGGAGAAACCTCTCTTAGTATTCATCTGTGTCTCTCTTGTGGATGAAATAGCACTTCAAACACTTGAGGGGTTGATAACTC